>NW_028296727.1:0-78664 GCF_055471065.1 Atractosteus spatula | reverse complement strand
GAACTCGACCATCGTACCCGATCCAGTCGAATGATTCCACCCTCCCTTTCTCATCCTTTGAGCAGCCCACAAACCTCTGCAGGAAATGAACCCCTGAGAGACGGACAAGAATGAGCTTCACTGTTACCTCTCTTCAACATCTGAGAGACCACCAGAGAAATAACATACACAATTCACAGGCAATCAACATTATGTGTCAACAAAGAGTTCTATACATATGAGGACAAAATATCACATATTTGTGACAAAATATTATATCTTTCCTCTCACCACCAGTTACGTTTTTTAGCTCTTTCATCATTTCATAGAAGAAAAGCTCCTCCAGATTGCATTGGTTTGCAGAATCTACTGCGACCTGCTTCAGCCAGTCCTGCGTGAACACGACACACTTCATGTGTCACACTGCTGTACTCCATCAAGGGCTCCCCATCCAGAGTGACTAAGCCATGGAATTTCCCATTGCACCGAACCAAGTTCAACCATATATGAGTCTACCAAAATATGTCTCTCTGGAAAAAAAAGAAATTGTATGTTAATACTTACTGCACAGTATGTACACTCCAGTACATGAACACTGCACTGAGAGAGAGAGGGGTTCATACAGACACACTGACTGGACACTCCAGTACATTAACACTGCACCGAGAGAGAGGGGTTAATACAGACACACTACTGGACATTACACTGCATTAAGAGAGTTTAATACAGACACACTCAACATTATATTATATTAACAGTGGTCCTGGAGAGATGGTTTGTTTGCATTTTTTTTCATTCCAAATCAGCTGATTTAACATAAATCAGTTCATGTGTATAAATACAGCCTTTTTGTCACTGTCTCTCCCAGCTTTTCAGGTCCGTCAATTTTCAGCGCTGTAGACACTTTTGCTCCAAATATGAGCACACTTTCCTTGGAACTTTATGAAATTACCCAGCTAGGTGAGTCTGGCGAGACACAAATTGCTAGAAATCACTCAGTCATGACAACAGGCCTGTTTGTACGTTAAATCTATGGAATTGAGACGTGAGGAGGAAATTATGTTTTTGTTGTTGTTTACGGAAAGCGTATCATAATTATCATAATTAATGACCCCCAAGGCTGTAAACGAAATGTACAGATGCAAACAAAGTGACGACAATAAAATATTGATTAAAGTATAGCTTTAGCCGTACATAAACATAAAAAAACAGCGAGCCCTTATCCCGAGTTTACTACTCGTGCATCTGGAAAAGCACCAGCAGGACTCACCTCCAGCGACCCAGCCTGGAAGACCCAAACCCACCAGAACCGCGAACAGCATCATCATGCCCCTGCTCTGTTTGATTCGAGCTCTTAAAAAGAAAAAGAAAAAGAGCCCTTAAAACACCAAAGCGAAGGTGATTGTGCAGGTGAGGACGCCAGTGTTTCGTAACACTCAAGTACTTTCGGTTTCGGTAACCTGTCAGGCTCGTTTTACACGCGGGCGGTACTCAGAAAGCCCGTGTATTTGCTTGTGTGTGTCGCAGATACTGTTTTTACTGGTAAAAAATCCGACATAGGGAAATTCTATACAAACTGATGTCATGAGAGGCCCCAGGAAAGATACTGTATAAAATAAAAGTTATTACAGTTTGTTGATAAAGCACTGATACTCCTTGGCAGGGTTATTTCAGACCTGCGCGCGGGACAGACAGCTCTGAGTGACAGCAGGCGACACACCTGGGCGCAGGTTCACACAGACGCACCTGTCGCCTGTGAAACAGACAGCCTGAACCATCAGTCTGGGACAGAGCTCACCTAGAGCCAGGTGACCCAGGGACCAGGACTGGGAACCCCGAACTCACTGTGTTTTAGTCAGTGAATGTAATTTACCTGAGTCTCGCGTCGGTTTTAGCCTTTTACGTTACGTTACCTGTTCTGTAATCAGCATGTTTTAATTATCATGGTTTGTCCAGTCAGTGGCTTTTCCTAATTTTAATTGTGTATTTGTTTGCGTATTTGTATTCAGAAAAGGGTGGGACGTGTCTAAAATAACTTTATCAAATGAACAAGCTGACGTACGGAAATCCCGGAGCACCGCAAACATGAGACTCGTTTACAGCATGTTGATCCCGCAAAGGAACGGGAGAGAAAGAGAAACAACATTTCGGCTGTTCAAACATTTTCATGGTCGACACTGCATTATTTTTATAGCATTGTTAGTCGAACATTCATCTGATACCGAAGAGCTTTACTGTGTCAATGGATATAATAGTCTCTGGACAGACTCAGTCTTCACAATAGCAAACCACTGCTCTGTTAAAATAGACAAAGACTCTCTGCCTGAATTCCTGTATATTATCATGTCCCAGGTCTGGCAGCCAATTACCAGTCTGTACAGAGCTATTACCACAACAGGTTCTTCTTGACTGCTAACATATCAACTCCGACATCCTACATCATATACTGTACATGTAGTGCAGTTATGCTGAATACAGTGAAAACTGTGTGTCCATGTAGCCATTACAGGCGATTTGCTGAAGGAGCTGCAGGTTGGCTATTTAGCAGTCTTATTGCCTGGAGGTAGAATCTGTTCCGTAGTCTGTTGGACTTGGACCGAATGCTTTGTTACCGTTTACCGGACGGTAGGAGGGAAAACAGTTTGTGACTGGGATGACTGGGGTCCTTGAGAATGGACCTGGCCTTCTTCAGACATCTAGCTGAGTAGATCTCCTGGATGCTTGGTACCTCACAGCTGGTGATATGCTGCGCTGACTTCACCACCCTCTGCAATACCTCCTGGGTGGAGTAGTTCCCATACCAGGCAGTGATGCAACCAGTCAGGATGCTCAAATTATTAAAATAATAGTTATTAAAATATCAGATTGTGTTTCTGCAACATTTCGTGCACAATACGCCATTTTTATCTAATAATAAAACAACAGCCACAACGAGGGCTTTACATGCAGTCTGGGGTATTTTCCCCTTTTATATTTTTGCCACTTTATATTGAACCTGTTATACTCCCAGAAGTGCACAGTAGCTTGTACTTAATAAAAATGTACAATTCACCGCTGGTATAAACAGATGTGTGCCGTGTTTGCCTTTGTAAGCATTTGTTTAAAAAATAAGTTCACAATACGATAAAAACACAGAAAGCACAAACTTTATAATACAACGATACAAAATCAATACCAAATCATTATGCCAATTAAGTAACTATCCTTTGAAAACAGAGAACACCTTTATATCTACAAAAAACTTGACATTTGTATGTATGTTTGAATTACAAAGCAGACAGTGTAATCCCTTAATTCAAAGATCAGATCTTGGCCAAAACAAGACAATCAGACGTGAGGTGAATTCAGAACAGAAGCCTCTGCTTCATCGTTTATTGAGCTTTTGATCAACGTCTGAATGAAACAGATTCGTTATTTTAACTCTTTGATTAAGAAAAGTACACAAGAAGTGCCTTCCCTCAAGCCGGAATTGAACCAGCAACCTAAGGATTCCTAGCTATTACCCACTACAGTCCTCCACTCTACCAACTGAGCTATCAAAGGGTTATCAGTAGATGCTCTTTGGCAGATACTGCCCAATGTAGTGACCTGTTCTGGGTGATTTAAATCCCAGATTGACATCGTTTCCAACTCGTTTCCTTTTTTTTAACTTGAATTTAAGCCGTGAACCAGGATTCTCTGTATAAACTTGCGGGGATATTAAAAAATGTTTGATGGGAGATCAATTATTCGGAAATGGACTCCTTTTTTTTCTTGGGGGATCATATTAAACTTCTCATTTGGATCTAGAAGAGGATCACCATGAGGAACAAAACTAAGTTTCATTCTGTGTTTATTAGAAGCATTATCACAGCTAATGCATGTAAAGCCTTTAGTATGCGACAGTGAGGGTTCAGTTATGCCAGGGAGTGGGAGAAAAGAGAACTGAAATTTAGTAAATTTATATTTAAATAGATTGCAAATCTTCAAAGTGTTCTGTCACTGCAAAATTACTACAGGGGTCTACCAGCTGCCGGACCTGCTTGTTTTGGGACTATTTCCAATAAGTATCCCATTAGTAGTTGTGTGTCCTTACTGGTATCTTTTAAACATTCGATTATATACAAACGGGACAGAGACAAAGTAATAATCCCATTTTAAGGTGTCCTGCATTTTAATTTACTGAACAGATAAATTGAAATGCTCTGATTCAGAGCCCCTGCAGTTCGTGCTAATTAGAACCACAACAATACTCCTTAGTCCTGAGCACCGCACTGAGTACACGTTCAGCTGGGCTCTGACTTTGTTCAGCACGACTTCTTGTTGCAGTTGAGCTCAGAGCTGGAGATGATCTCCATATTCTACCGCAATAACTAGTCTGAAACTTAGTAAACAGTACACAGTTTTTAACTGAAGTCAGGTTGTTGTTAAAAAAATACACCAGCACCCTGTCACCGAAACGTACCCCGGTCTTCCGCGCGACAAGCGGGGGTACTCAACACTGTACTAACAAGGAGCGCTTGTCCGCAGTTGAGCGTGAGCTCTGATTACTGTCAGCAGACATTTCTTCATTTCCAATGACGTTTTCTTCTACTCTCAGCTTTTTACCGGTCATAAATGCTTAAGAAGTAATTAATTTGAGTTTGAAGTCTGTCTCTGTTACCTTTGGTCCTGATAAAGAAAAGCCGTGCGTGGGAGACTCCCTCTCTGAAGAAGTTTGCCGTCACCCTGCAAGAGAAGAGAGCCATCATTCACCGAAACAACCACTAAGACAATTAACATTAAACACGTGAAATGCGGGATGTTGTGGAAATGTTTTCTACTTAGAGAATCTGTCGTTTCTACTCTAAAGAGAGAGGCTCTTTGTCGGAAGTAAGATTTAAACAAACGTATCCAGGGGAAACTGCGACCTCAACGCAACCCCTTAGACCACCAGCCATCCTGTCTGTGACTCGTAGACTGAATTATGTTTTATTTATTTCTACTTGTTGATGGGGAAAAAAGTGAAATCATGTAATTTGGGATATGTCTTTTTTTCATGGGGAAAACTAGCCTGAGCAAATGTAAAGTTAAGAGCAGCGCTTAATAAAAACCATCAGAAGCCGAAAGCGCTACTTATGTGGATCAGTATATTCTGATGCCGGTGGTTCTGCAGAAGAAATAAGAAAAGCTGAACTCAAAGCGCAGTGTTGCCATTACGGCTACTCTGGCTGCAGCTGCTTAAAGATCTACTCAGCGGGCACTGAAAGTTGAAGGAGGTCAGACTGGTTTGCGCTGTCTAAATAACAGTGTGCGAATTTAAACTTATTTAAATAAGACTATTTACAATGTAATACATGCTCCAAAAGCATTAATACTGCACTGGCTGCTATTTGAAGCGCCTTCATAAATGACGCGTAATAGAGATTGATGCAGCTGGCTTTTATTCTTCACAATACATTGCAATCAGGAAAATAAACCAATTAGAAATATGCAATACAACGTCTTTGAGTTCGGCTCTTCTTATTTCTTCTGCAGAACAACTGGTATGGGAATGTACTGATCCGCGTAAGGAGCGCTTTCGGTTTCTGATCGTTTTTATTGAGCGCTGCTCTAAACTTTACATTTGCTTGTGCTAGTTTTCCACGTGAAAAAAAGAGATTTCCCTAATTACATGATTTCACTTGTTTTCTTATCAACGAGTAGAAAGAAATAAAACATATAATACAATATAAAAGCCACAGGCAAGTTGGCTGGTGGTCTAAGGCGTTGCGTTCAGGTCGCAGTTTCCCCTGGGGATTTTTGTTCGAATCCCACTTCTGAAAAAGAGATTTTCTCGTTTTTCTCTGTGAAAAGACAATCAAGTTCTTAACAAATTTCATATATTAGATTTCCGCAATACGTTTTGGCTTTAAAGGGAAACTGTGCGCTTCCACAGAGAGAGTAACAAGAAGAGACGTTTCCATGTTACTTGTAGACCTACAGTAGATGAAGGAACGTGGCGGTGAATGAAGAAGACACAGACGGGGTTCGGACCAGCGATCTTTGGTTTACGAGATCAACGTCTTACCACTTGGCCACCGTGCCGTCGTGAGGAGTAGGTCAGCTTACTCTATGTTGAATCAACGCTAGTAATTTTACTGTTGTAATAGAGGAAATTAGAGGCGCAGTCGGTAGAGCTTGCGACCCTTAAGTTCAAAATCGTCGATTCATGGGTTGTTTGTGTCCTTTCTGAGCCCTCTAATCTTTTAGTAGGACAGTGCAAGCAGGACGTGATAGGGTACAGTGACTCCCAATGTCTTATGAGCTTTGTGTAATTTAGCAAAAAAACGCTATGGAGCTCGATTCAGATATCGCTGTGAAAGCAAGGGACGAGCAAAGGTTTTTTCTAAATTGAGGGTGATCTTCTCCCGAGTAATTATAAACACCTGAGCGTTTACTGTTTACTGTTGTGTTACTGTGATAAAGGAAGACCGCACTTTATCAAAATACTGCTGCTTCCTAATTTTACAAAATGGTATTTAGACCGGGGAGAGTGGCTGCATTCCAAGAGGTTAAAAGTTGATTTCACAAAGCCCCCATTTAATAAAATACATTACAAACCGCAAGGAAAACAGTATGTTTTAATAAGTCTTCTCCTGGTTTTACATTATTATAGTCTTTCACATTTGAATGCATACCTTACCGTAAATCTTACCTAGATTACAGGCAACGCAAACAGTTCTTAATGCACGAAGTCTATTTATAGTTGACTTTCTGCTAATCACATCTAATAATTCATGAATCTTCCTGCCCATCATGTGCCTGCTAAGCGGTTTCTCCATTTTCCTTCTCCTGTCATTGTCAGCGAGCACATCAAGATGGGAAAAATGTAACAAGGAAAAAGAGTAGCTGGTAGGAGAGGGATTTGAACCAAAACCTCAATATGGAGACAAGAATACCCATGAGAGCTAGAAACACACAAGTCCTTGATCAGGGTGCGTTAGAACACTCAACCATCCTGACAAGGAACTGGTAGGAGTGGGATTTGAACCCACACCTCGATCTGGAGACAAGAATACCCATGAGAGCTAGAAAAACACGAGTATTTGATCATGGTGCGTTGGTGGAGGGGAGTCCCCATTACCTGTAAAGCGCTTTGAATGGTGCTTTAGAACACTCAACCATCCTGACAAGTGAAGGATGAATGGAGGTGTATTGAATACACCAGTAGTTCACTAACCTCAGTTGCTTTGCTGGAGAAGTGCCATGTTACCTGTTGTAAACGTCAAACGTACAAACGTGTTGTACTTTCCAACCTTTGAGTAATATTTTCCAGAGCTAGGGCGCAGTTGTCTTCACAATCTGGATTATCTCAAAAGCAATGACGTCTGTGTAAAACAGATTTTATTTTCGGGAACCGACGTTGTATTGCATATTTCTAATTGATTTGTTTTCATGATTGTAATGTATAGTGGAGCATTAAAAAACATCTGCAAAAATCTCTATTACGCGTCTTTAATGATGGCATTTCAAATAGTAGCGAGAGCGAGGATCAAAACCCCCTCCTGGCGATAGTTGCCTCACGCTCTGAACAACCAAGTCCTTCTTATTCCCGTTGTGGGTCGCGGATGGTGTGTTTTGGTATTTACTCGGAGGATACATGGGACTGCATTTACCTGATAACATACCGTGATCTCTAGTACCTAATGAGCTTTGATAATTCAGCTTGCTTGTCGCTTTGGGCTCAATTCAAAAGTTGCAGGAGCTGAGCAGGATTCTGTTTAAATGGAGCCAGATCTGCTCACGAGCGGGGAAACACTTCAGTGTTTACTAATTAATGACCACAATCCGCTAAAACACCCCTGTTTCTTAGACTAAAAGAAGCTAAAAGCATTTTTGAACATGGGTTATATTGTAAATACTGTTATTAAAAAGCTTATTCGCATACTGTCGGTTATTTAGACGGTGCAAAACAGGCTGCCCTTATAAAACTTTCTGTGCCCGTTGTAGCGGCGAGGCTTAATAATAAGGCAGAATTAAGTGTTTCTGAGCTTCCCAAATGAGGCCCCATTTCTCTGTTCATCTCTGTGGTGCAGCCACAGAGAGACCATTAGGGTGATTTAAGGTTTCCTAGGACAGCTCCCAAAGGGGGGTGCACTTAGCTAAGCCTGGCTATCATGATCAATGGTCATCCATTGGCGCCTATCTGTCTAGGGAGTGCCAGTTGGACATCTGGACTGCATTACTAAGTGTCAGGACTAAGTGACTCATATCTCACCTTAATCAACCAATCAGGGACTGGTAGGGCCGAGTAACCCACGTGGGACTCTGATGCCCATGGAACTTTCAGCCAATCAATGAGCTGAAGTTCCTCCAGGTAAAAACAGGCAACACAGAGATTCAGTGAGATTCAGATTCAGAAGATTCAGTGAAATTCAAAGGAGAATTCCAGGGCAGGACGGCCCAGGAGCAGAAGGCTCCCAAGGGCAGGACATTCTCGCAGCGCGCCTCCTGACCATCCTGAGACTCAGCCCGGACAACCACGGAACGGCCAGTGTGTCTGAGTGCCAGAACTTTCCTTTGTTCTAAGAGTCTAGAGTGGAGGTTGCCAGAGAGTAACCAGCAACAGGTCGGAACTGTGGACAGCTGAATCACTATTCAGAACTAGCGCTTCATCAGGAACGAACCGGTCCTCTTCCTGACTTGCTGGGACCCACAGTCATCTTTTCTCCTGTGCACAAACTTTGCTAGTTAAAGCCAACACTAACTAGCCGGTCAGTGAGCATCAGCAGCGCACCGTCGCAAGCCGCACAGCACAGCCTGGCACAGAGCCAGAGAGCACGGATTGGACAGCACAAGCCTGCAACTGTTTCTTTGTGCCCGCAGGAGATATGAATCCCCAGAAATTGGATGAGTATTCAACTTCAATGCATTACAGCTCGAGAATTCAATTGTTATCCAAACCAGTTGATATCAGTTTAATTCCTAAGAGTTATGTACTTGTTTTGAGTATCTAATGTAGAAGTTATAACCAAGTTCATTTACGAAACGGTCTAAATGAATGATATACTGAACGTATGTCCTCTTGATGTGTAACACTTCGTAACTGAATGAATATATATCTTTTGTATTCTGATAACCCTCTCGATAAGATCTGTTAGGTTTATATGCATATTCTATGTATTAATAAATGTATCCTCGTGTATTAGTACCTGTGTGTGTGCGTTGTTTGAGTTATGTCGCATGGTTGGATTCTAAAGCCATCAAAAGAATCAACTTTGTGATTTACTGCTACAATTAATAATTGTCTCAGTAAATGCCCAAACCCTACAGAACTGGTGCCTTCAGAGAGCCACTATGATTACATATTTGGCGTCCCTGAACCGGTTATTTTTCCCTACATTATTTGGCGTCCCTGGGTGGGCGTGGCAAGACTGTAATGAGTCAACCAAGCGGAATAATTCAATATAAAACACCGCGGGTTTCATACACGATAATACAGTGTGCTGAAAGCCGAAAGAAAAAGTTCCCCTTGCTCTTTAAGCAGTGCTTGAGTGTTTTGTGATCTTTTGCGATCTACCGCCTTGATTGCATACTTGATCTTGTGGTTTTCTGTGGTAAAACTGTGATTTCGTACTTAAAAGTAATACTCTTTAAGTTTAACGATGGTTGCTAAAAGGTCTGAATTCGAGTCGCTATTAAGCACTCTCTCTAGCAGCGACAAGTCTGACCACGATCTCTTCCATATCTCCGTCAGCGGAGAAGCTAGAAGGATAAATCTCCATTCTCTGAGAGAGCTAGCGAAGGACATAGAGAGATTTGACCCCGCAGTGTCAGAGAATAATATTGAGAGTTATATTCAAGACCTCAGGTATAACCTGCAGTACCTGCCAAACGCCACAGAACAGGAGAAAGTGTTTCTGGTCAGGAAAACTACCAGCAGAGCTGTACATGAGTGGATGGCTAGGCAGATGAAAGAAGTCTGTAATGATTTTGAGCAGCTATGTCATGCACTTATCGAAGAATACAGTGCGTTTATTGACCCGACTGCTGCGATAGCCGCCGCTCTTAACATTAAGCACGAGAGAGCAGAGTCCCCTCGCGAATATTACGAGAGACTTAGACGAACTTATTTTGCAGGGCGAAATGATGAGGGTTGCGAAGAGAACACACATTTCAAGGGTTTATTCATTGCGAATCTCCACCCGTCAGTCAGAAAGATGATCTTAATGCATACAGATGCACAGACCATGAAAATGACTGATATTAAGAGATTCGCGCAGAAAGCCTGGGAGTATGATGTCCAAAGTCGCTCTGAGCAAAAAGCTGTTAAAGCGACTGTGTTCGCCGTCAGAGCCAGCAGGGTTAATTCCCCCCTGCTCGAAGGAGCACAGGCTCCTGAGCTGGCTAAGCCCCGTTCCAAAGCAGGCACACAGGACCGCACCCAGCATCCTAAGAGCCATGAGAACACCGGGGGAGGGAAAGGGCTAGATAAAGTTGAACAAAAGGATTCAGTAGCCGCCCGCCTGGCCAGGCTTGAACAAGCTTTATTAGGACAGGGACAACCGCTCCCCAAGGCTGCCGGAAGCGTGAATGAGCTGATACTCTCCACTGGAGGAGGCGGAGACCCGCCCCCTCTCCCTCCCTCAGTCTATCTGATTGAGCGGAAGGGTTCCTGCCTGGATGAGGTCAGCCACTCCCAAGCGAGTGCTGACTCCACCCCTGAAGTCACAGAGCAGGCAGTAAAACACAGAGGAAAAGCAGGAAGCTTTTACCTCAAGGCTGCCATGGGAGATGTCTTACCCAGTGAGAAACTGATTGACACTGAGGTTGAAAGGTGTTTGATGTCACACGGCAAGCTCAAACGGGTTGAAAAAGAAAAGGGCATGCGACTCAGAGAGGAACCTTTGGTGGATCACCAGAAAGGCAAAGTGTGGAAACAGGTCAAGGCTCCTAAGCCTTCTGTACAGAAGGAAAGGGGGGCCAAGAGGCAGACTGTGCTCACACAGTGCCCACCGAACACAGAAGCCTATGTGAAGATTTCTTCTGTTCCCTCTGGACAAGAAATAAAAATATTTCCTTGTTCCCCGGATATACAGGGAAGTCGTGTCCCGGCTGAGGTCACAACAGACTCCATGCCACAGGAGCGGTGCTCCGAGCAGCCGCCCGATCCACCAGGTAAAGCACACCCCTTTCACATCCCTAAAGAGGAGCAGATCTCCCCACCTGGCGATGAGAAGGAGCTTTCCCTGTGCACCCTGGCACCCAAGAGGGGTCAGGACCACCACCCTGCAGTGGTGGAAGGGATCCAGATGGCAGGAGAGCAGGTTGGTGATGTAGCCCTCATCCTTAGCCCTGAGAGGTCCTCTATCAGTGAGGATCTGCTTGAGCAGCTGTCACGGGGCCACCGCCAGGTGCCCCTGGTGCAACATTCACAGGTTAGACAGGAGGTCCAGCTGGACGCTGAGACTGCTGCGCTGTGGACACACCTGATCCCAGATGCCGATTCCCTCTGCTGTGACCCAGGGAACCTGCAGTCAGGTAACATTATTTCTCACAACTACCAGGTAGTGAGTGAGACTGACCTGATTGTTCCCGCCTCGACAGCAGGGTTTCCAACACACCCAGTCCCCAGGAAGGGACAGGGAATGAAAGCCGAGCCGGTTTTCTTACAGCCACCAGCTCAGTCTGTCAGTCTGAGTCTGACCAACAGTGGTTCACCCAGACTGGAGCTGGATGGTCAAGCCACCCGCCTGCCAGTGCAGGACATCGCAAAGAGGGGTGTCAGAATCCCCGCCTGCACTGACATGGGCCTGGTGGGTGATAGTAAGTTCAAAGACAATGAACTAGCTATCCCAGTGCTGGGGCAGCTCCCTGAACCCCTAGCGAGGGAAGGGGGGAGCGAGCAGGTGTTCTACACCCACGCCCAGCTAACGATTGTAAACATGCCAATAGAGGGATTCCTCAATCAGGAAGTGTGCAGGGTGGACCTGAACAGTGAGAATAGGGTAACAATCCCAGATCACTCAGGTGCTCCAGATGACCACTCAGCCGAGGGTCAGGCATGCTCCACCGCTGCACCGCCCCCTGCAGGGTTCCTAGAGCACAGGCATGAACAAATTGAAAAAGCAGATGCCCTGGAAAAGGAAGAGCAGCATCAGCAGCTGCGTCAGATCTCCCCAGATTTCCAGGATGTTGGTGCCCAAGATGCCACATGGCATACTGAGAAAGACACCATGTACACGCTGCGCCAGCTTAGAAAGGCGACAGTCACTCAGAAGGAGATGACTGGGATCAGCCACCCGAAAAGACTTTTGGGAGGACTGATTGCTGCCGCCACTGTTGCACGTTTGCTTTTTCTGGTAGGTTTGTGTGCTACTGGCACTCTCACCCTGACTGCCCCAAGAAGGCAGGTGTCAGAGATACCAGAGGGTAGTGACAGACTGTATCGACAGCAGCAAAAGTTGGAAAGCTTAGGGAAAACCCTACAGGCAATTTCCTATGCAACAGGGTTAAACCTTATTCCCCAACCAGTGGACATGATTGTTGGTGTTATACAGTGGGTTTATGCTTGTGTGCAACAGGCCAGAATGTTGACACAAGACCTGTTAAGGGAGTTTAGTGCCACTGTAGCCAGTCTAACCACGGCACAATTCCCAACCCACTTGATTCCACTCTTCTCAGTAGAGGAGTATGTGACATTAACCCCATCGCTCATAGCTCACCCAGAAGGCAAACCAAGATTGAATTCGGTTCCAAATCTTGAGATGGGTATGGCTACCAAAGCTATCCATTGGCTGTGTCTAAACGATTCACCAATGAAGGGTGTAAAGCTACTAACGAGCAGAGGAAGGTTAATGAACCCCATGAAGAGCAGGTGGGAAGTAAATGGCTGGTCAGCACACCACGTTTAACTGACACTGTGACTTGTGACAGGCATGATGCAGCTACCTAATAAAACAGTTCCTTTAAGTTCCTGAGGAGGCCATAGTACAGCATGGTAACTTAACACTGTACGGTCTAGAACCAGACAACATAAGACCAAACTTGAGGTCATGGATGCCTTCAGGTGCCACACTAAGGAATTGGATAGAAATCCAAGAAACAGTAAGCCCTGAAGAGGTACAGGTAGTTAGTTTGCTTTAATGGAACAAACCTCCAAACCACCCTAGCAGATACCCAACAAAGGTGTTGTGGTTTATCGGGGGGCTGGGAACAGGAACTGGTGTTATTGTAACACTGCTGCCGGGTAGCTGGATCATGACTGACAGTGTACTCTGAATGATGTACTCTCACATCAAGATGTACTCTGGGTAGCACGAATGAGTCAAAGGTAGCATGTCAAAAGAAAGGAAGTGACTTCTCCCCAAATATCTACCACAGAGGTATCAGATATTGACAGTGAACTTCCTGATGTGTAATTCCTAGACTTAAACAATGTCTCCTACCGTGTTTATACATACTCCAGATGTTATTCATCCTGTTTGTATCCAATGCTGGTTCCGGTATGAATTCTCGAGGAGTAATGTGGACATTTAAGATTAATGTTCTAATGGCAAGGGACATCACTTAACTCTGTTTTGTTTTGAAGGCAACAATGCCTCGGGACCTTCAAAAAGGGGGGATATGTAGCGGCGAGGCTTAATAATAAGGCAGAATTAAGTGTTTCTGAGCTTCCCAAATGAGGCCCCATTTCTCTGTTCATCTCTGTGGTGCAGCCACAGAGAGACCATTAGGGTGATTTAAGGTTTCCTAGGACAGCTCCCAAAGGGGGGTGCACAGCTAAGCCTGGCTATCATGATCAATGGTCATCCATTGGCGCCTATCTGTCTAGGGAGTGCCAGTTGGACATCTGGACTGCATTACTAAGTGTCAGGACTAAGTGACTCATATCTCACCTTAATCAACCAATCAGGGACTGGTAGGGCCGAGTAACCCACGTGGGACTCTGATGCCCATGGAACTTTCAGCCAATCAATGAGCTGAAGTTCCTCCAGGTAAAAACAGGCAACACAGAGATTCAGTGAGATTCAGATTCAGAAGATTCAGTGAAATTCAAAGGAGAATTCCAGGGCAGGACGGCCCAGGAGCAGAAGGCTCCCAAGGGCAGGACATTCTCGCAGCGCGCCTCCTGACCATCCTGAGACTCAGCCCGGACAACCACGGAACGGCCAGTGTGTCCAAGTGCCAGAACTTTCCTTTGTTCTAAGAGTCTAGAGTGGAGGTTGCCAGAGAGTAACCAGCAACAGGTCGGAACTGTGGACAGCTGAATCACTATTCAGAACTAGCGCTTCATCAGGAACGAACTGGTCCTCTTCCTGACTTGCTGGGACCCACAGTCATCTTTTCTCCTGTGCACAAACTTTGCTAGTTAAAGCCAACACTAACTAGCCGGTCAGTGAGCATCAGCAGCGCACCGTCGCAAGCCGCACAGCACAGCCTGGCACAGAGCCAGAGAGCGCGGATTGGACAGCACAAGCCTGCAACTGTTTCTTTGTGCCCGCAGGAGATATGAATCCCCAGAAATTGGATGAGTATTCAACTTCAATGCATTACAGCTCGAGAATTCAATTGTTATCCAAACCAGTTGATATCAGTTTAATTCCTAAGCGTTATGTACTTGTTTTGAGTATCTAATGTAGAAGTTATAACCAAGTTCATTTACGAAACGGTCTAAATGAATGATATACTGAACGTATGTCCTCTTGATGTGTAACACTTCGTAACTGAATGAATATATATCTTTTGTATTCTGATAACCCTCTCGATAAGATCTGTTAGGTTTATATGCATATTCTATGTATTAATAAATGTATCCTCGTGTATTAGTACCTGTGTGTGTGCGTTGTTTGAGTTATGTCGCATGGTTGGATTCTAAAGCCATCAAAAGAATCAACTTTGTGATTTACTGCTACAATTAATAATTGTCTCAGTAAATGCCCAAACCCTACAGAACTGGTGCCTTCAGAGAGCCACTATGATTACATATTTGGCGTCCCTGAACCGGTTATTTTTCCCTACACCGTTTTGACCAAGGAGAACGTATTTCTGATGGAGCGCTATGCGAAAAGATTTAATAAGCTTTACCCCTGCCAATGATTCAGCATGAAGAAGTAAAAGTTTCAAAGGGAAAAGCAGCTCGCTAACACAGCCAATATTAAAAGTGATCTCGGCAGACGTTGTTCCCTACATAAAGCTGAAAGTGCCAAAGAGAATTTCTGTTGAGAAAAAATATTTTTTCTGCCTTGATGTTAAGCTGACAGCCTGTCTTTTAGAAAGTCTAATTCTAAACATCTCACGCAGCCTCTCAACAGACTAACAAAAAGAGCTTTTATTGATCGTATTGCATGTCTTAAAACACTAACATTTGGCAGTGGTGGGACTCGAACCCACGCTCCCAGAGAGACTGGAACCTAAATCAGCACCTTAGACAGCTCGGCCACGCTACCTTCCTCACATTGCTGGCTTGGACTGGGGGGGCTTCAGCTCTTGTCGTCGGATCTAATGGTATCATGACATGTGGAAGTGACTGCACCTTCATCTTCCAAGATGCTTTCAATACCACAAACGCTACTTTCACCGGCACAAACGTAGCAATAACAAAGGAGGTGGGATTCATCCTTTGTGCTGTTTGTAGGGGCGCAACTCTACAGTGATCTACTGACTTGAAGAGAAAAAATCAAAATCCTCTGCTATTACTGTTGCTTTTTTCATAGTTTCTTCAAATCCTTCATTTGAATGTCGATTTTGAAGGATATTGATGACAATACCACATAAATTGTGGTTTTCTTGTGATCGCCAGTTTTATTCAAATACCAGCCTTTTTTATAGTTCCTTGCGTGTTTCACAAGGTATAATAGCTCCCCTCGCATCCTCAGCTAACATATTTTAAAATTACAATAGATTATACAGCATGCATGTTTACATTTATATTAAAAATATATAAATAAAATAAAGTAAAGATACCAAATAACATACAGTGCTAACCCAATAATTCTTGTCAGGTTCTCCAACAAATCTGCGTTGTTATTTTAACATGTTTCAGCTGAGGGTGCAACAGGAGTATAAATGAATTTTCCCGCCAGCCATTCAAAGACCAAATTCCATGAGTGAACATTATTTTCTCAGAAGTTGCCGGCGGTTTTGAATTATGTCCACAACTGTTGTAGTAGTTCCTTCTAGAAGTTTGACACATGCAAAGCACTCGTTATATCATAGGTGTTAAAGTTCGCTGAGTCTATTCGAGTCATGGTGTGTATCCCTGCCTATCATTGGGAGACAGGTATCTTTTTACACTCAGATTTCAATCTTCAATGCTTTGTGTGAGAGCTTACATAACTTTCATTTTCTCACATTTTCTGACGACTGTTCCAAAGGGGCACCCTGTCAATTCCGAATACTTTTCAAAAATCTGCCTGCATGTTTGATTATTGTCATTTCATTTAGAAGAAGTTCAATATTGATCATAACTAAAGAAAATAATGATCATGAACAAAAAAGGGATAAAGATGCGAGTCGATCTTGAATCACAGCTGGGTGACACGGGCTTCTGTTCTGATATGGTTGTACGAGAAACAGGAGGAATCGCCAATCTCCTATAGAACATGAGTTGAATCAGGAGTGAGACATTTCGTATACTCGTGCATATGTCAACGCCTGACTTAAATCGTAAAACTAACATTAAGTTGTCAGAGACATTCATTTATATACAAACAAGAGACAGACCAAGTAATAATTCTACATTAGTTCAGGTAGGTAAACCTGAACTAACTAACAAACCTATTAATAATTCTACATTAACGTGTCCTACACTGATCAGACTAATTGACATGGTCTGATTCAGAGCCTGTGCAGTTCGTGCTAATTACAACAACGACAGTTCTGAACCCTCATCACCGAACTGAGCACAAGTTCAGCTGTTCTCCAGTTTTGTTACGCATGGTTTTTATTGCAATTGAGTTCAGAGCTGGAGCTGATCTCCAGACTCTACAGTGTTTTGGGTAAGTTGTCGAAATTCGCATGAGGCTGCAGACAACTTACCCAAAGTGTTTTCTATAGCTTTCAGGGGCAGTTTATTTATATAAAAGAATGTAAGTTGTATAAGACAGACGGCAGTCCAACCTATAATTTTCTGACGCGAGGCCTGACGCGTTATTCATTACGCCACTGACCCTGCTATTGTAGTGCTAAAAAAACACATTTTCTACATTTATGTCTGTTTAAAAATCACTCTAAAAAAGACAAAGGGTTTGTGTGTCGCACTAAAATTCCGCTTCATTTCGACAGCAAATAAAAACCGTTTTGTTCCAAGAAATCATAAATTTGTCACATCCTTCATACTATACTTCTCTCTTGGATTAGTAAAGTTGATTTAAGCTGAACAATATATGAAAGGTTTCATCTATACACTTACACATAATAAGTATACGAATAAATACTCGGAAGAAGCCGCAGCTCAGGTATTAGAGAGATTTAAAATCGGATCGGAGGATTTAGAATCCAGAGTGCAAACCAACAGCTGACACAGGTCTTTTATAGAACCGTTTTGATTTCCTCTACTTTGTCCCCGTGACGTCATTGTCCTGCTTGCAGCTGAGCCCGACACACGTCTGGTTTCTGTCGCTAGGCGCACACCCTGCGGTCCATGCGGGTCCTAATACCCCAGTACAATGATGGGGACACTAAACTGTAAACAGGTGCCGTCCTTCGGCTGAGACGTAAAACCGAGGTCCTGATGCTCTGTGATCATTCAGGAGAATGGTGGTGGTGGAGGGGAGTCCCCATTACCTGTAAAGCGCATTGAGTGGAGTATCCAGAACAGCGCTATATAAGTGTAAGCAATAATGATTATTATAATTATAATGTAAAATACAATAAAAAAATCAAACTTTGATTCAAAATAGATGAATGTAAAAACTGATAAAGCTAATGCTTTTTTCAGGGCTATATCTACTTTTTTTTTAAAAAGCGAAGTCTGTCGCGATTGTGAGAGTTAGAGAATGTGTTCCAGCGGGTGCCTTCATATCATGAGCGTCAGTCTCGCCCGTAGCTGCGAGAAGGTTAAAAGCGCACAAGTGATCTGTAGACGATGTTCGGGGAAGAAATAATTCTGTTTTCAGCACAGGGAGTGAGAATGAGCTCAGCCCGGCTCCCAGCAGAATCCATTCTGGTTTGGTTACAGTGCGTCTGAGGCTCTTTGGATCGCAACGTAAAAAAAACAATTGCTCACATCGTGTGACTTCCACGACAGGAAGGAAAGATATCACTTTAAAAAATCAGAACTGAAGATTTGGATCCTGGGCCTCAATTTGATCAAATTATTAAAATAATAATTATCAAAATATCAGATTGTGTTTCTGCAACATTTCGTGCACAGTACGCCATTTTTATCTAAAACAGTCACAACGAGGGCTTTACACGCAGTCTGGGGTATTTTCCCCTTTTATATTTCTGCCACTTTATATCGAACCTGTTATACTCCCAGAAGTGCACAGTAGCTTGTAGTTAATAAAAATGTACAATTCACCGCTGGTATAAACAGATGTGTGCCGTGTTTGCCTTTGTAAGCATTTGTTTAAAAAATAAGTTCACAATACGATACAAACACAGAAAGCACAAACTTTATAATACAACGATACAAAATCAATACCAAATCATTATGCCAATTAAGTAACTATCCTTTGAAAACAGAGAACACCTTTATATTGTAACGCTAGCAGGTTCAGAACAAGGACGAGTGGAGACGCGATTAACAAACAAGCATTAGCTTTATTCGTTTACAACCACACAAAACCAAACACAGGATCGACACACACACACATGAGGAGACTGACGGAACGCGTACACATATTTAGGGTGGTAATTACCTAACAACACACTATACTTTTACAGGACTACACAGGGCACTAGAATTACTAGGACATTATTTACACAGGTAGGGTCAGCCGCTGGTCATCGTGCTGACCCTCATACTCTCCCCGGCTACCAATCCCAGCATGCCCGGCGGTACTACGAACGCCTAGGGGCGCTTCCTCCTCACCACCAGGCGAGGGCGTTACACTGCCCCCACCTGAAGCGTCTGGCGTCTTGCCGACGTCGAACACCCCCCTCAGGCTGTACTCGTATTCGGCCAACTGCTGCGGAACCCTGCGTGAGCGGCCGCTGCGCCGCGGTGACGGCTGGCGACCCACGGACGCCCCACTATTGGCCGGCTCCAGCCCCGGCTGCTCCTCTAGAGCCTCCCCACACGGCTCCTCCTCCCGGGCCCGGTAGGGGGCCAGGCGGTCTCGGTGCAGGACCACCACTCTCCCCCGTGTTCGCAACCGGACACGGTAGCAGACCTCGCCCACCACCCCGAGTACCTCAGCGGGTCCCTCCCACGACGGCGCCAGCTTAGGGCTGAGGCCTTTGCGGCGGCGCGGGTTGTACACCCAAACCGAGTCCCCGGGCTGGAAGGCAGGCCCCCTGCAGCGCAGGTCGTAGTACCGCTTCTACCGGACCCCCGCCTGTGTCAGGTGGGTCCGTGCAAAGCTGTGCACCCGCTGCATCCGCTGCCGCAGGTCCCACTCGTAGCCCGGTCCAGCCGGCGGTGCCGACCCGTCTCCGGGCGGCGGGCCGAAGACCTTGTCCACCGGTGTTCGCATTTCCCGGCCCAGCATGAGCGAGGCCGGGGTGCACCCGGTGGATTCCTGGACCGCGGTCCTGTACGCCCAGAGCGCAAGGGGGAGGTAGCGGTCCCAGTCCCGTTGGTGCCGGGACACCAGAGTGGCCAGCTGGGTGGCGAGCGTCCGAATAAACCGCTCCACCAACCCGTCGCTCTGGGGATGCAGCGGTGTGGTCCGCGTCTTAGTGATCCCCAGGCGCTGGCACACTCTGGTGAAGACCTGGGACTCGAAGTTACGCCCCTGGTCACTGTGTAACTCCTCCGGCACCCCCAGCCTGGCAAACATCCCCTCCAGCAGTGCATCGGCCACCGTGGGGGCACTCTGGTCCGGGAGGGCGTAGGCCTCCGGCCACTTCGTAAAATAATCCATGGCCACCAAGATGTAGGTGCGCGGAACGGGCCCAAAACGTCCACCCCCACCCGCTCCATAGGAGCCCCCACCTGGTGTTGTTGGAGGGGGGCCCGGGAGTGCTCGGGGGGACCCTTCTGCGCCACGCACACCGCACACATTCGGCAGTACCGCTCCACGTCCCGGTGGCAAAGACCCCAATAAAAATGGCCTCGGAGACGCTGCAGGGTTTTTTTACCGCCGAAGTGCCCCACGCCCGGCTGGCCGTGCACCGCTCGGAGCACCGCCCCGCGGAGCGACCGAGGCACCACCAGCTGCCACCGTACCTCGCCACTGGAGGGTACCCGCCACCCCCGGCGCAGCACCCCGTCCTTTACCTCCAAGGCCTCCCACAGGACGCAGAGGGCCTTGACGGACTTTGGGTGCGGGGCGAGCTCCTCTCGCGTAGGCCGCACTCCTGCTGCCCTCCAGCGGAGCACCGGCCCCACGTCAGGATCAGCTGCCTGACGCTGCGCCAGGTCTGGCAGGCTCACCCCCAGTGGCCCCTCCCGGGCCGTGGCCGCGGTGCTCACCCCCGCCACAGGGCGGACAGCCTCCTCACACTGCTCCCGCCGGGCGCAGTGGTGGCAGTCCGCGGCCTCGCAGGGGCGCCGCGAGAGAGCATCAGCATTGAGATGGCGAGACCCCGCACGGTGCACGACAGTGAAGTCGTACTCCTGCAGGATCTCTATCCATTGCGCCATCTGCCCCTCCGGCTCCTTAAAGTGGAGCAGCCAGGTGAGGGACGCATGGTCGGTCCTCAGCCGGAACCGGGTCCCGAACAGGTACGGCCTGAAGTGGTGAACCGCCGCCATCACCGCCAGCAGCTCGCGACGGGTCACGCAGTAGTTCCGCTCAGGCCTAGTCAAAGCCCGACTATAGTATGCCACTACGCGCTCCCCATCCGGCCCCTCCTGCGCCAACACCACGCCCATCCCCGAGTCACTCGCGTCGGTATCAAGAACATACGGCAACCGCGGGTCGGGGTAGGCCAGCACGGGGGCCCCCACCAGAGCTTCACGCAACCGGCCGAAGGCAGTCTCACAGCCCGAGTCCCAGTCAAAACGGCGGCCCTTGTCGGTGAGGCGGTGCAGCGGGGCAGCGATGCTGGCAAAGTCCCGGACGAACCTCCGGTAGTACGAGGCCAACCCCAGAGAGCTGCGCAGCTCCGCGGCGGTGTGGGGAGTCGGCCAGCCCCTCACTGCGGCGACCTTACCTGGGTCCGTAGCCACCCCTCGCGCTCCAACAACGTGTCCCAGGAAGGTCGCCTCCCGCCGCAGGAGCTCGCACTTGCGGGGGTTGAGCCTCAGGCCAGCACGGCGGATGCAGGCCAGCACCGCCTGGAGGTTTGTCAAGGCCTGGTCGAAGCCTAGGGCATGAACCAGCAGATCGTCCAGGTACAGCACACACTGGTTCCGCGGGACAGATGCCAGCACCCTCTCCATCAGCCTCTCGAACGTCGCCGGGGCATTGCACAGGCCAAAAGGCATGACAGTAAACTGCCAGAGGCCCTGGCCGATAGAAAAGGCCGTCTTCGGGCGAGCATCGGGAGCAAGCGGTACCTGCCAGTAGCCGCAGCGGAGGTCCAGGGAGCTGAACCAGGTCGACCCGGTGATGTAGTCTAGGGTGTCATCTATCCTCGGCAGGGGGTAGGAATCTTTCTGGGTGACCTTGTTCAGCTTGCGGTAGTTGACGCAGAACCTCCACGAGCCGTCTTTTTTTTTGACCAGTACAGCTGGCGCCGACCACGGGCTCGCGGAGGGCTCAATCACCCCCGTTGCGGCCATCTCCCAGATCTTTTCCTCGGCGGCGGTCCGCTTGGCGTGAATCATGCGTCCCGGTGGGATGCGGATGGGCCGAGCGTCACCGGTGTTGATCTCGTGTTGGACCAGGGCAGTGCGGGTGCAGTCCTCATCTCTCGCCGCAAAGAGATCCTCGTTCTGGGCGAGTAGCTCCTGGAGCCGCTGCCGCTGGTCCTGATCGAGGCCCTCGCAGCTCCGCTGGTAGACATCCTCAACAGCGCGCCTCGCTTCCACGCAACGCTCGGCCCCCGCCGCCGCCGCCTTGTCTGGCCCCCCGGCTGACTCGGGAGCAGGATCTGGCACGCTCGCTCCCCGGCAAGTCCAAACTGGCCCCCACTCGCTGCAGTACGTCCAGCCCCAGAATGCAGTCCTCCTGGATGGGTGCGAGGTAGCAGGGGTGGCGTACCGTCGCTGCACCTAGACGGAAGGCAAGCACCTGTTTCCCCCGGACTGCAGCGAGCTGTCCCGTCACGGTTCTTAGCCGCAGGCTGGAGGCCTCCCATCCTGGGGGGTTGGTGCCCTCAGTCGGGGAGGACGCCCGGCCGGAGTAGGGTTACCGATGAACCGGTGTCAAGTAAGGCCAGGCAGGGTTGGTCCTCGATTTTGCAGTGGAGGTACAGGCCCCGGCTACAGCCGACTCGCCCCACGGTGGCGTGAGGGGCGCCGGTCTTAACAGCGCTCTCTGGAGCGGGGGTTGAGGTGTTCGAGGGGCGGCCTTCCCCACGCTGAGCCGCCCCGTTCCCGTTTCCCGACGCCGATCGAGGAGTGCGAGGTTCAGGTGCCCGGCAGAACCGGGCTCGGTGTCCCCTCTTCCCGCAGCGGTTGCAAATCAGCGTGCGGGGCTGTCCCGCGGGGGTCGCTGCCCGGGCTGGCTCCTCTTCTCCCTCGCTGGATCCCTCCATCGCCGTCTCGGTCAGCCGGCAGGGCGCACTGCGTCTGCTGGCGCTTCCAGCCACCCCGAATACGGCCTCAGCCCGTGTAGCAAGGGCCAAGGCCTGCTCCAGCGATGTTGGCGCGGCCAGCTGCACGTGGTGCCGCAGCTCCTCGGGTGAGAGGGCCTTGAGAAAAGCCTGGAGAGCCATCTCCCGCTGCGCCTCCCGGGGAAAAGTTGGGTATCCTCGGCGGGCGAGGAAAGCGACATCAGCGGCAACCGGGCCCAGTCGCTCTCCTGGTTGGCGCCGCCGCAGGGCCAGCCTCTCCCGCATCAAGTCCGGCGCCTCCTCCACACCGAAGCGCAGCTGGAGAGCCACTGCCAGCGCCGTGTATTCGCCTCTGTCCTCCTCTGGGACGTCCAGGAGCGCCTGGCAGGCCGCTCCTTCCAGCGCCGCCGCCAGGTGGCCGACCATCTCCGCCCGGCTCCAGCCATTCGTCCGGGCCGCGAGCTGGAACTGCGCCTCATAGATTTCCCACGGCCCTTCCCCATTGTAGCGACCTGGTCTCACCCGCGACGATGGGTGTGGGAATCGCTGATCGGCTCCGGCAGGGAGAGTATCCTCTATCTGGGGTGCTCGCTGACCAGGAGTAGCGGCCGGTCGCCCCAATTCTACCGGCGGGACCACTATTGAATAGCCCTGGTAAGGGCTGTGGCCACCTATCGCACCCAGGAGTTGCTCAGGCTCCTTATGTGCGCTATCGATGGGTTCTGTTTCTTCCAGCGTCAGCCGGCGCTTAATAGAATCGGGTACTGTCTGCCACGAGTTGTCCATTCTGCCCGCTTCTGACACAAATGTAGCGTTTGCAGGTTCTTTTCAGAACAAGGACGAGTGAAGACGCAATTAACAAACAAGCATTAGCTTTATTCATTTTCAGCCACACAAAACCAAACACAGGATCTACAAACACATGAGGAGACTGACAGAACACGTACACTTATTTAGGGTGGTAATTACCTAACAACACACTACACTTTTACAGGACTACACAGGGCACTAGAATTACTAGGACATTATTTACACAGGTAGGGTCAGCCGCTGGTCATCGTGCTGACCCTCAGACTCTCCCCGGCTACCACTCCCAGCATGCCCAGCGGTACTACGAGCGCCTAGGGGCGCTTCCTCCTCACCACCAGGCGAGGGCGTTACAGTATTTTGAAGGAGAAACGGCAACATTAGATAATGCGTTCCTTTGATAAAATATTCATGTGCGGTTGTATCCGCTTATGAAACATGCTGTTGTTTTGTGTCTTGCGATATGCAGTCCGTGGCGCCGTGTTTTGAGTTTGCTGGTCAAAATATTTATAATACGCCTGTTGTGCGGTTTCTGTCTGAAGTGCTGTTGTCGACATAAAGCTATCGGTTTGATTTGTTTGTGACCAAAACAGTTTCACTGCTGTGAAAACAAACGTGATTTTTGTATCAAGTGAGTAATAATAATAATAATTTCTTACACTTATATAGCGTTTTTCTGGACACTCAACTCAAGGCGCTTTACAGGTAATGGGGACTCCCCTCCACCACCACCAATGTGCAGCATCCACCTGGATGATACGATGGCAGCCATAGTGCGCCAGAACGCTCCCCACATACCAGCTATCAGTGGGGAGGAGAGCAGAGTAATGACGCCAATTCATAGATGGGGATTATTAGGAGGCCATGATTGGTAAGGGCCAATGGGAAATTTGGCCAGGACGCCAGGGTAACACCCCTACTCTTTTGAGAAACGCCATGTGAGTGTTAATGACCACAGAGAGTCAGGACCTCGGTTTTACGTCTCATCCAAAGGACGGCGCCTGTTTACAGTATAGTGTCCCTGTCACTGTACTGGGGCATTACGACCCACACAGACCGCAGGGTGAGCACCCGCTACTGGCCCCACTAACACCAAAGAAACACTTGCGTTGGCCGGGAATATAGTAGGCTGATATAGGAATAAATACTGTAATGTTAGTATAATTTTCATTTATTTATCATCACTATACATATTGGTATAAAGTCAATGTAGTCTTCAGGTGATATT
This sequence comes from Atractosteus spatula, assembly GCF_055471065.1. Taxonomy (NCBI): domain Eukaryota; kingdom Metazoa; phylum Chordata; class Actinopteri; order Semionotiformes; family Lepisosteidae; genus Atractosteus; species Atractosteus spatula. The sequence goes on along the minus strand of NW_028296727.1, from coordinate 53,937 downwards.
GCATACTTCCTTAATATTTCATTGTTTGAGATTAGCTTGCCTGGCTGAGGAACTGAGAGCACCGACTGAAGATCAGCACTGTCCCAACCCACCTCCTTCATGAGGAATGAACCAGGGAGACAGCTACAAGGGTGAAGTTGAGGTGGAGGAAGAGGTGCTAGGTTTTCAGCCAGGGAGCTATTATGTTAAACACTGTTAAGCATTAAGACAGTCACACAACCCCTACTGCAATTTCCATCACGGGATCAATAAAGTATCTATTTAGATTGTCATCTTAGCATCATGCCTTTTGTGTCAACATCTCTATTACACTTTTAGAACCAAGTTATGAGATGAACTTAGGACCTCCGATTTACTTTCAGTTTCCACCATGTTGTAGTTGTTAGCAAGGGTCAGACAGCTGTCAGGTGCTGCTTAGTGTGACGAGGCAGAACTCTAGTCCATATGAACATGTTAAGATGAAAATACAAGCAAAAATATTTCCGAATTAATAATGAAAATAATTTAATAATAAATATATAAATAATGCCATTTGTTTTAGAAAATAGAAACTGCACATAAAATTAATATTTTATTTCTTAGTGCTAAAATGAGATGAACAGCTAAAATTGTTAGGACTCATGTGCAAGTATGAAACTAAAATGTCAAATTTCAAGAGTCTCAGTCAAATGTCCAGATTGAGTTTGTAGTTGTGTTTGTCCTGAGTATTCACGACACTATTGTGATCTCTGGTTTTGGCAAATTACTCACACGTTGCTCTGAGAATGCGTAACCTGTTTCAATAACTAGGGCCCTGTTGCCCAGGCTATGTTACATTTTTCGGTTTTCTAAAGGCTCACACTTGGACAGTGTACAGAAACAAATTCTAGATCATCTTGAGTGGTACTAGAATTTCTCAGTGTAGCACAGAATACTGATAAAAGAAACACTGATTTATAATAAAAGTGACTACGTTCCGTAACAGTCCAGCTCCTAACCTTATGAAAGAAGAACACCTGTCCTTCACGACTCAGAACTTTGCATCTCTAGAAACAATCGCACATTAACAATTTAATAGTCATTCCAATTTTGCAAATTCGGCCAGGACACTGGGATAACACCCCTACTCTTTTCAAGAAACACCCTGGGATTTTTAATGACCAGAGAGCATCAGGACCTTGGTTTTACATCTCATCCGAAGGACAGCACATGTTTACAGTATAGTGTCCCCGTCGTTATACTGGGGCATTAGGACCCACATGGGCCACAGGGTGAGCACCCCCTGCTGGCCCCACTGACACCTCTTCCAGCAGCAACCAATGTTTTTCCCCAGAGGTCTCCCATCCAGGTACTGACCAGGCTCACACCTGCTTAACCTGCTTAGTTTTAGTGGGTTGCTAGTTGTGAGTTGCAGGGTGATATGGCTGCTGTGCTGCTGTTTAGCAGTCTTATTGCCCAGAGGCAAAATGCCCTCCTTTAGTGGTGTAAGTAAGGTTGGATCCGGATTGCTTTCCACTCAAGCGTATTTTGAGAAACACCTTTGAGCTATGCGCCTGAACATCTGTAAACGGTATGTGCACAGTATACAAAATCCCCCTTCCTCCTACCTCCTACCTGCCTGTCTCTTATCCCTCCTGTGTTTCTGCTTCATCCACAAGCAGCCTGGTTCTCGCCCGCACCTCAGTCGGTGTTAAAACTCCTTCCTCCTATGGTGAAGGCTGCTGGTCTGTGGGATGCAGTCCGTTGCTCTGGGATGAAGGCTGTTTTCTTTCCCCCTCCCCCTGCTCCTGTTCCCTCTGAGCCTCTGGGATCCAGCAAGCCTGGGATCCCGTGGCTGTTCAACAAAGGTGACACCCAGACCCCCTCCAGCTTGATGCGTCACAGAGAGACCATTCAAATCAGCGTGCCTCCCCCTCATGAACATGACAGGCAAAGGGATTTTGTTCCCCGAGCACTTTGTAGGTTGTTTTCTTAGACATAGTGTCGTTTTAAACGTTGCTAAGTACTCTGCGGGAACGTTTGCTTAGGAAAATGTGCTGAAAGGCAAAAAAATGCAAATTTGTGTTTGCTTCCTTTATCCTCACAAAGAGAGCAGCTTACACTAATAGCAGGGAATGGGGAAGTCTTGTTTTTTTATTTTCTGGGTTATTACTGTCCATTTTCTTACTGCTTTATCAAGTAGAGGGTCACAGTGGGCAGCTGGAGTCTATCCCAGCAAGCAACAGGCGCAAGGCCTGTTCACCCTGGACAGGACACCAGTCTTTCACAGGACACACACACACTCACACACCCTGGACAGGACACAGTCCATCACAGGACACACACACACTCACACACCCTGGACAGGACACCAGTCCATCACAGGACATACACAGATGCACACACTCACACATTTTGGGGAGGAGCAGTGGCTCTGTGGCTAAGGATCTACGCCTGTGGCTGGAAGGGTTTGCTAGTTCAAATCCTGCAGCTGTCAAAAGAATCGTACTCCTTTGGGCTCCTGAGCAATGCCCTTAACCCCAACTGCTCCAGGGGTACCGTACAATGGCAGCCCCTGTGCTCTGAACCCAGGCTCTCTCCCTATCTGTGTGTCTTATGGTGAGCAAGCTGGGGTCTGTGAAAAGATCATTCCTAATGAATTACAAGAAATTGTAAAGGGTTACTAAAGTGATGTTATTATTATTATTACACCCTGGACAGGATGCGTACAGACACAGATACAGACACACTTACACCAGGGCCAGGTTTCTCAGAAGCTAATGAACCTACCAACATACAAACTCCACACAGACAGCACCGCAAGTTCAGAATTGAACCCAGGGCCTCAGTGCTGTGTAGAAGTGCTAACCATGGCACCACTGGGCACTCATGGATTATTTCCTGGTAGGAATTTCCAAAAGGAATTCTGTGCAAATGATTTTAATTATTCTTATGATTTTGCATTGGGCTACATAACCCGACGATTGCTGTTATGAACAGGCTGGTTAAATGAGGCAGAGCTAGGGTTGGAGTTTAAAAAGCAGAATCTACACATAATGCAGAATTATTGTTGTTATGAGACAGGCATGCTGTTCCTTGTCCTGGGACAGGAGATCACACACTGTATTATTATTATTATTGAGAGACAGGCTCACTGTCTGTTCCTCAGGCTGGGACAGGAGATCACACACTGTATTATTGTTATTATTGAGAGACAGGCTCACTGTCTGTTCCTCAGGCTGGGACAGGAGATCACACACTGGATTATTATTATTATTATTATTATTATTATTATTATTATTATTATTATTGAGAGACAAGCTCACTGTCAGTTCCTCAGGCTGGGACAGGAGATAATACACTGGATTATTATTATTATTGAGAGACAGGCTCACTGTCTGTTCCTCAGGCTGGGACAGGAGAAAACACACTGGATTATTATTATTACTGAGAGACAGACTCACTGTCTGTTCCTCAGGCTGGGACAGGAGATCACACACTGTATTATTGTTATTACTGAGAGACAGACTCACTGTCTGTTCCTCAGGCTGGGACAGGAGATCAAACACTGTATTATTATTATTACTGAGAGACGGGCTCACTGTCTGTTCCTCAGGTTGGTACAGGAGATCACACACTATATTATTACACTGTTACGTTATGTATAGCGTGTATTATATTGCCCTGGTCTGAGTGCGTGCATGCCGGTGTGTATCTTAGCTGACACCACATTACACAGCTGTGTCATCAGCAAAGCCGACATCCAGAAGACAAGTTCGTTTTGCCACCTTAATTCATCAATGAGACAATTTCTGGGTGTGATCCAGGCTCCTTTAACACAGCCCTCATCTGCAAGATCTGTTGCAACCTTCAAGTTAACAGAAGAGAGCAGAGAGTTTGTGCTCAGAAAGGCTGGTGCAGGCCGCATTTAGAACTGGCGAATGAACTTAAAGCCCACGTACCTCAAATTACCCCCCTCTTTCAGTATGTAAACTCTCTGTGCCGCCTGTGACCAGGGCAGTCCATTCAAATAACTGGAGATATACATTCAAATATGACATCTGATCTCGCCCTATCTCCCCACTGACTCCAGTGACTCTCAAGGCGCCAAAACGAACTCTTGTTAATTACTTTGGCTGATGTGGTATTCATGAATCCATTGCTGTGATCTCTAAAAAATGCAAAGTTGTTTTCATCCACCCTTGCTAGACTACAGTCAATTGTTGTCCATGGAGACCAATACGACTGTCCTGAGCAATGCTCACAACATCAATTTCAAGCTTTAGTGTCACCTGGGGGAAACAGTCAAACACAAACAATGACAAATACACATCATCAATAGGGAAGAGAATACAGTGGTGTTACAGGAGATAAGAAACAGGAGACTGGGTAGTTACTCTGCTTGGTTTAAGAGAGTGACTGCAGTGGGGATGAAAGATTTCCTGAGTCTGTTGGTTTTACACCTGAGGGGCACAGAGGTGTCTCCCAGATGGGAGAAGTGTGAGACACACACTCCCTGATGCTTTTGGCTTTCTTAGTTTGTGAAGGATGTGAAGGATGCTTACGTTGATTGCAGTCTTGCATGATCCTGAACTGAAGTTCAAGCGCTTCTGGGGCTGCACAGTGGTGCCGATGTGCATGCTGAGAATCACCGAGCCTGCGGGCAGCCTGTTATTAATAAGTGAAATGGGAAGTGATCTCAATTTCTCCTGTCTGAGTTTGTCCTTGAAGAGCACACCGACTCTGACTTCCTTACTGAAGTTTCTACCATCCCACAGTTCCAGTCCCTCCCGATCTTATTTCTGAGCTCCTTGATGACGTCCCCTCTCTTCCTGAAACTTGTGAGGCCAACCAGCTGTTGTCCTAAGGTTTTCCTCAGGGTTATATAGACCCACTGAGGGTAATATTGTAACAGGAAAGAGTCTTTTGCCATGACTGGATGCAGATTGTGGAGTAGCTTGGGGATGGTTAGTATTGCTGGGGATTCCGGGTTCAACTCTTGGGAGCTGTCTGGGGGGAGTGTGCATGTTCTCCTGTGCTCAATTGGGTTTCCTTCCACAGTCCAAACACATGCTGGTAGGTTAACTGGCTTCTGGGATAATTGTTCCTGGTGTTTGTGTTGTGTATGCCTTGCAATGGAGTGGTGAAATGAGAAATAATGGACTTATTACATTATAATTAATAATAATTGCTTACACTTATATAGCGCTTTTCTGGATACTCCACTCAAAGCACTTTACAGGACATGGGGACTCCCCTCCACCAAAACCAATGTGCAGCCCCACCTGGATGATGCGACGGCAGCCATAGTGTGCCAGAACGCTCCCCACACATCAGCTCTCAGTGGGGAGGAGAGCAGAGTGATGAAGCCAGTTCAGAGATGGGGATTATTAGGAGGCCATGATTGGTAAGGGCCAATGGGAAATTTGGCAAGGACGCCGGGGTCACACCCCTACTCTTTTCGAGAAAAGCCCTGGGATTTTTAATGACCACAGAGAGTCAGGACCTCGGTTTTACGTCTCATCTGAAGAATGGCACCTGTTTACAGTGTAGTCCCCATCACTATACTGGGGCATCAGGACCCACACAGACCGCAGGGTGAGCGCCCCCTGCTGGCCCCACTAACACCTCTTCTAGCAGCCACCTTAGTTATTACTGTCAACAAGGAAAGAATATAAGGAACATAAAAAGGCTGAATGTCTTAAATGCATTTTTTATACTGAAACAGAGAGGCGCGCACACGTCATTACAAACACACACCCGCACAGAGACAGCCGCGAGCACCTTGTGCAGAAATATGGCCTCCAATAGGAACAAAAAACTCCAGCCGGACAATTCGAGCGTTCAAACCAAGAACCCAACACGCACTCATGCTGGCAGCCTGTGCAGAAAAGCAGAAAGAACCACAAGCCTTCTCTGTTGGGAGGAAAAACACACACTCCCTCTCTCACACTCCTGATTTCCATAAATAGCTCATTCTTCATCTCTGGCTCCTACATACAGTATAGCAGCACTCAGTCTGCTTTGAATAAGCCATAAATCCAAGATTTGTTTTATCTGTTCCTCTTGTCTAGGCCTAGAGCTGCTTTTCATAAAAGAGCCGTTTGTATAAATAGCTAGGGTTACAGCTGAAGACACCAGCTTCATCCCTCAGTGTGAAACAAGCGTTCTGCATCAAGAGTGAGAGAAGAGGGCGAGGCCTTGCATTTTAATTCATTTTTCTTCTGAAGACCCAGCTTCTCAGAGACAGGCTCAGCCCCCCCACCTACACAGAAGACCCACACGGTTACAAACGTAGGCCTGAACAGAGTTCCACACACACAAACACACACACACACACACACACGCAAACGAGCTTGATAAAGATAAGTCAGGATAAAAACACACAAGCCTTACCCGTTCACAAATGTGATGTGCACCCCCACCTCTCTCACACTCGGCAACTCCTGAGCTGATTTCTTTAAACGGCTTATCCTTCATCTCTGATTCCTACGATACAGTATCACAGGGCTCCGTCTGCGTTGAATACACCATAAATCAAAGATGCATTTGGGTTCCAGCTGAAAACACCAGCTTCTCCCCTCAGTGTGTAACACGCATTATACGTCGGGAGAGAGAGAAGAGGGCCAGGCTGTGCCTTTTCAATGAATTTTCTTCTGAAAAGCCAGCTTCTCAGAGGCAGATTAAGCCCCTCATGCGTTGTAGAGAGACAGTTAGAACTGCACCCTCACAGAGTCGAACGCACACACAGACACGTCCTCTTGTTTTAGCAAATACACAAATCAGACGGCGCTCCCAACGATCCAGACACACACACACACACACACAACATCACTCTCGCACGCTGGACCCCCGCTCAGTCCTCACCTCCAGCTCCTGTGAACTGCTTCGAATAAACTACATTAAGAAAATGAGGTTGCGTTCCGGTAGCAGGCCTTCCTGGGCACCAGTGTGAGTTGCACGCTCATTTGGAAAAGCCCTTCCGCATCGTCGGGCGTTGCTGCTTCACAGTGCTTGACCTGGGGTGTGGGGTGCTCTCTGTGTGGAGTTTGCATGTTCTCTCCCTGGTTTCCTCCAGGCGCTCCAGTTTCTGCCCTCAGTCCAGGGACAGGCCGCCACTTTCACTGGGTGGCGCACCGTCGCCGTGGCAGCATGGTAGGTCGGAGCCGATTTCAGAGATCCTGTAACCAGCACCTGTCTGAGAAACTGTTCACTGCCCCGACAGACAGGGAAGCCTGTTATCACTGGACTCAGTTCCTCCATCCTGGCAATGTGGGACACTCTCTTCAGACTAAAGAGACTCAGTTCCTCCAGCCTGTCATTATGGGACACTCCCTTCAGACTAAAGAGACTCAGTTCCTCCAGCCTGTCATTATGGGACACTCCCTTCAAACTAAAGAGACTCAGTTCCTTCAGCCTGTCAAAGATGAAACACTGCCTTCAGAGTAAAGAGACACAGTTCCTCCAGCCTGTCAGTGTGGGACACTCTCTTCAGACTAAAGAGACTTCGTTCCCTCAGCCTGGCAGTGTGAAACACTGCCTTTAGACTAAAGAGACTCAGTTCCTTCAGCCTGGCAGTGTGAAACACTGCCTTCAGACTAAAAGGACTCAGTTCCTTCAGCCTGTCGGTGTGGGACACTCCCTTCAGACTAAAGGGACTCAGTTCCTCCAGCCTGTCGGTGTAGGACAGCCAGGCATGGGGAGGACACACAAACTCCACACAGACAACCGGTTGAACTTGGGGGGCAGCAGCGCTACCCACTGTTGCCCTGGTTTCCACTTGAGATGACGAATCTTCAGAGCAACCTGACTTGTTGCCACAACACGAGGCGTAGCCCCTGCCTAGCGGGTTAACCATTAACCCTATGTGATTTCGTTTTTCAGCTCCTGGGCTGTGGTCTCTATTCCTGTTCCTGTTCCTGGTCCGTTTGCTCATAAGGGGACCAAAGCTGCTGTTGTTTAGGGGCTTGGAGACGCTCTTCCACAATTCTGTCCCCTCCAGTCCCATCATCAGGTGAGTTGTGTGGCTCTCTTGGCGGTTTGTGTGGATCCTTCCTGGACAGCCTTTTAGGATTCATTTTTACGTTGTTGGATCAGTGCTATTGGTCTAGAAAGGGGTGCATTTTTCAGCTTTTCTCAAGACTGCAAAAAAAAAACCCCAGCAAAAGTGCTAGCAGGAGGCAGAGGACTTATGGGATAGTGTTGTGGTTCTGTTTAAAGAAACCAGTAACATTCAGGGCAAAATTTCCTTTTGCTTCGTTGTTGCTAGTTTTTACTGTTTTGTTACTTTATTGCCATTATTAACTACATCATTCTTCCTGTTTTTCCTTGTGATCAGTCTGATATACAGAGCCCTGCAAAGGTATTTGACGCTTTTTAGAATCTATTTCCTTCGGGCCTCATGAGCACATTCAACGCTCAGTGGATTTTACAAGATGTGTGCAGTGCTCTTCCCATTTCATTACTTGTAGCCACAAGCCTTTGAACCGGCAATTCATATTTAGGTAGTGTCCACAACCCACTCCACGCATTCAAAGTAAAAACCCCAAAAATAAATAGAGCATATGAAAGAAACACATGATTCTAACTCTTTGTATTGGCATACCTCAGTTATGTGCACAAAATTATCTTCACAAGCCACACCATGAAAGTGGCCTCCCATCTGTGTGCAATACTAGGGGTTCTCATGATTTCAGAATAAATTGTAGTAGTGAATTTCAAAGCAAAGATTCAATAATGAAAATGAAGGAGCTAGTTTTATAAAGCAGCAGATCAGGAGCAAGGTTTAAAACACCTCCAAGATGTTTGATATCCCTTGAAGCGCGGCGAAGTTGATCGTTAAGAAGTAAAAGGCCCGCCAGACAATATCTGTAGCCAGAAATCTGTGACTCGCACTCGATCCTCTCTTGTCTCCTGATATGTGAAAGATGTGATTAAGACAGCATTTTTCCCCCCACCTTAGAAATACTGCCCGCATTAGGCAGTTTTTATCAAGTGCCTGCTTCATGCATTTAGAACGTCAAGGCTTGTTATCCGCTGTTAGTGGATTTTGCATACGTGTCCTGCAAAGATCTCTTTTCGCAGCTAACCTTGATATTTCTCCCCAGTCAGAAGCGGGAGTGCTTTCTGTCGCTATCCCTCTCATCCGACCAAGAGCCAGACAGATGACCCGCTGTGCTTGTAACCCTGAATTCCTTTTGGCATGTCATCTTGCCCAACGAAGATCCTAGCTAAATCCAGAAAATTAAGCACATCCACCCCAAAACCCTCACAGATACTCTGCCTCTCCACTCCCCAAAGCAATCATTTCTGGTTTCGGCCTGTTGCCTTATTCAGGTGTAACGATTTGCCTCTCCAGCCTTTTGTTTCCTCTTCCTGCCTCTGTTCCTGATCCCGTTGGGGGCGTATTGGTCTGGGCCTCTGTGGCGCACTTGGTTAGTGCTTTCGCCTGTTAGTTAAAAGATGGGTGTTTCAAGCCCACCAGGCGCCGTAGCTTGTAGTGTAGCGCGCTGGTTTGTGGTCGATGAGAGCCTGGGTTCAATTCCACAGACTTTCAGGGCGTTGTATGGCCAGCAGCCACTGGAGCTCAGCAGGTGGGATCCTGGTCAGTACCTGGAGGGGAGACTCCTGGGAAAGCTGAGGCTGCTGCTGGGAAAGGTGTTAGTGGGGCCAGCAGGGGGTGCTCACCCGGCGGTCTGGGTGAGTCCTGATGCCCCAGTATAGTGACTGGGGACACTATACCGTAAACAGGTGCTGTCCTTCAGATGAGATGTAAAACCGAGGTCCTGACTCAGAGGGCTGTCTGTGTGGAGTTTGCATGTTCTCCCATTGTTGGCCTGAGTTTCCTCGAGGTGGTCCAGTTTCCTCCCACAGTCCAGAGCCAGGCTGGTGGGGTTAATTGACTTCTGGGAAAACGGGGCTCTGGTGTGAGTCTGTTTGTAATGGACTGGTGTTAGTGGGGTCAGCAGGGTGTGCTCACCCTGCAGTCTGTGTGGGTCCTGATGCCCCAGTATAGTGACGGGGGACACTATACTGTAAAAAGGTGTCAAAAGCCCGACCATCATTCCTTCTCCAGCTCTTCTCAACTTCAGGGTTGGGTTGAATGTGCTGTGGAAGTCACGATGGATGTGTGGGCTCCGGGTTCTCTCTCAGCCGATACAAGACCCATCTAGTCTCATCTCTAATGCAACATACACAGTTTTTGCCCCTTTCATCTTGTACACATTGCGTGCACTACATGTTACTACCTAACCAAAGGCGTTAAAGTAATCGCTGGGATCTGTTGATTTCCCCTGTATCAGGAGCTTTGTTAATACATGATAAAGCTGTCTTTGGTTTAAAGGGGGACTACAATGCTAGTTTTATGTTTCTGGCTTAGAGAGAATCAGCATCGAAAGTCTAGACCACAATAAAAGCAAAATTTACACAGTAACTTGTAAAACTTCCCGTTTACATCACAAAGCAGACTGAATCTCCAGGTCTGCGCAGCGCCGTGTTCTGCGATTCAGAACAAGGCAATTTCTAGACTCTCCATTCAGAGCTCTTCAGGTCACGGGGACAGCTCCAGCCCCCCCCCAGTGTGCAGCCCCATCTGGATGATGCTCCAGTCCGCCCCAGGCACACAGCAGCTCTCAGTGGAGAGGAGAGCAGAGGGATGAAGCCAGTTCAGAGAGGGGGTTATTAGGAGGCCATGATGGGTAAAGACCAGGTTCCGCGAAGGCCACAAAACTCCCGGTGAGGTGAAACCGTAAACACACAGGTCTGTGGATCCATCTCTTTTAATCCAGTAGAAATACTGCTCTGGACATCGAGATGGTTTTGCCCACAAATACTGCTTGTTAACCCTGCATGCAGATCACGTTGGGACATTTCTGTGTTATTCAAATTCCAGTGTAACACTTTCTTTTATCCGAACAGTAACTTGTTCCCCCCACAAATCAATGTTGCACAAGCCAGAAATCCTGCAGGGATATCGAAATCCGAATGCAAAACACCCAAACGCACTGGTTTTCTGGGGTCAGAGGTCAGCCGAGACGGAGCCCCCCCCCCCCAATTTAACGGACATGAGGGAGATTTAAGCACCCAAGCGGTGCTGGGGTTTCTGGGATTTCTTTAAGGATGCAGACAAGGGCACTGTGGCGATTCGGCCTCAAAGCCATGAGGAGGATGGCGTCACAGATACGTCATACAGGCTCTGAAGGCTGGAGGTTTATTGCCCTTTGAGTTACAGCAGTGTGCTATTCAAGAGGAAGAGAGAATTATTAATTGCTTACACTTATATAGCGCTTTTCTGGACACTCCACTCAAAGCTCTTCACAGGTCATGGGGATCCCCTCCAACCCCACCAGTGTGCAGCCCCACCTGGATGATGCTCCAGCCCGCTCAGCACACAGCAGCTCTCAGTGGGGAGGAGAGCAGAGGAATGAAGCCAGTTCAGAGAGGGGGGTTATTAGGAGGCCATGATGTGTAAAGGACAGGGGGGGAATTTGGTCAGGACACCGGGGTAAAATCCCTACTCTTTTCCAGAAACACCCTGGGATTGTTAATGAGCACAGAGAGTCAGGACCTCAGTTTTACGTCTCATCCTTCACTATACTGGGGCATCAGGACCCACACAGACTGCAGGGAGAGCGCCCCCTGCTGTCCCCACTAACCACTCTCCCAGCAGCAGCCTCAGCTTTCCCAGGAGTCTTCCCTCCAGGGACTGGCCAGGCTCTCACCTGCTGAGCTCGAGTGGGGGGCAGCCAGCTGGGGGAGCTACAGGGTGATATGGCTGCTGTCCATAAGGAAGGAGAGAGACTGCAGGCAGAGAGAGAGTCTCTTGAAGTCTCTTGTCTGTAGATCTTATGTTAATTGTGTATGTTTTGGCAACAATGACTTATTCATTGGTCATGCCAATAAGGCATCGTGAATTGAATCAAGTCTCTTGTAGCTGGCCAGGGGGCATAAGAGAGCAACGAAGTTTGGGGTGCCCCCCCCTTATATACTGTAGGGTGAAGAGGGGGAGCAGAACAGGGGGTAACAGCACAGTCCGACTTGAGGGGCAGTGGAATTCAACAGTAGATAATGAAGGAAGAAGACCGGCACCGTCAGTCAAAATTAATGTCAATAAAATGTATGGGACCGCAAATCTGCGTTCAGGTAAAAATCCTGCTTCCACTTGAGGGGCAGTGGAATTCAACAGTAGATAATGAAGGAAGAAGACCGGCACCGTCAGTCAAAATTAATGTCAATAAAATGTATGGGACCGCAAATCTGCGTTCAGGTAAAAATCCTGCTTCGTGTGAGCTAGATGTGACCTCGCCCCACATTGACCCCTTGGGTCGAAACCTGAGCCTTTCTCGTTCTGTCACAAATGATCGGTAAGTAGTGGCTTCAAAAAGCTCTTGGACCATGGATGTGTGTCTCCCCCCTTTTTTTTCCCCCACCGTTTGCCGCAGGTAAAGCACCGTGCCAATGACATCATTGGCGACCCAGTTGCTGTGACGCCAGTCCACCGCAAGGTCACTGGCTTGACATCACATTTCACGGTGCTGCCAGTGTACGGGGGGCCTGAATATTTTGGAAGATACAGCTCACTCTGTCGGAGGCCCGCAGTACGAGGCCGCAGCAAATCGGCGTTCAGGTAGAAATTCTGTTTCGTGCGAGCCAGATATGACCTCGCCCCATGTTGACCCCTTGAGTCGAAACCTGAGCCTTTCTCGTTCTGTCACAAATGATCGGAAAGGAGTGGCTTCAAAAAGCTCCTGGACCATGGATGTGTGTCTCCCCCTTTTTTTTCCCCCACCGTTGGCCGCAGGTAAAGCGCCGTGCCAGGTAAAGACCCGGTTGCTGTGACGCCAGTCCATCACTGGCTTGACATCACACCCGAGCCACAGTGACATCACACCCGACATCTCTACCCTCCTTTAGTCATAGTCTTTTTTTTTAAATTTTCGGTTTCTTTGTGCAGGAGAAATGGCCACCACCACCTCCAAGTATTTGCAGTGTGCCCTGGCAGGATTTGTCCTGGGGGTTATAGTGACGTTCGGGTACGTACAGCCCAGAGTTTGCTTTATAGCTTGGCCGTGGTTGATGCGGCCAGATTGAGAAAACTGTCTATTTTGTCAAAAGAATTTCAAAGAATACTCATGCTTTGGCGGTATTAACAGATCACCACTTTACACTTTACTTCGTATTTATGGGCTTACAGACAGTACATCCATGCATTTTTCTAGCTGCTTCTTTCAATTCTCGGTCGTTGGGGAGCTGCAGTCTGTACCAGCAGGGTTCACCCTGGACAGGACACCAGTATATTACAACACGCACGCACGCACGCACCGATATTGACTCACACATTACTCCAATTGACCTACCAGCATGTCCAGGAACTCGGGGAGGAAGCTGGAGCAGCCCATGGTAATCCATGCAGACACGGGGAGAACATGCAACCCAGAGCCCCCAGTGATTTAAGGTTGCAATGCTAGCAACTGCACCACTGAATCATATATTTTTTTACCTGCTTGCGCAACCCAAAAGTTACAGTTTTGCAATGCGTTGACAAATAACAAATAATAGGCTAAGACAAATAACTTAGTTATTTACAGTGTTAGTTACAGTGTTGCCAGAATGTTGCCTTTGCGTGGCTGTTTTTCTCCTGTATTTCAGCTCTCCATTTGTGCTCAGATCCCCACCCCCCTGAGGGGGTGTTTGTAACCTTGAGTTACTCAAATGATAACGCCCGGTGGTTTATGGTTGTGTGGGTGGTGTGTTGCAGTGTCAGTGAGAGAGCCGTGGGTGGGACTATTGGTGTGCTGGTTGTTCTTTCTTGCCTAAGGCATAGACAATCTATTCACCTCTTGGTCATCCTGAGTGGCGTTTCTTTGAGCAAAATATTCCTCCTGTCCTGACTGGAGGGAGCTCAACCAGCTGTGTCTGGAGAGAAGCCAGGGTATCGGCTTCAACCACGCAGCTGGGCAGCTTGTTCCCCCCTCCCACCCCCCTCTGTGTACAGAAGAGCCTCCTGTCCTGACTGGAGGACCTCACCCAGCTGAGTCTGGAGAAAAGCCAGGGTATCGGCTTCAACCACGTGGCTGGGCAGCTTGTTCCACACCTTCACCACCCTTTGTGTAAAGAAGTGTCTCGTGTTCTCGGTCCCCAAGTGCTCTTCATTGCAATTTGCACTTTTGTCCCCTGCTCAGTGTTTCACTTTTCATTTTAAAGAAGTTGTCTGTGTTTTCTCTCTCAATGAATTTGGAGAAATGAGATTATAGTTGCCTCTTATGAGTTGGCTGACTGAAGTGCTTCCCTGGAATGTTGCTTGAAGTGCTTTGCCTTCCAATCCTCTTTCTTTCAGACACATTAACACAAAATGTGTCTGAAAGTGATAAGATAAGGATAATAGAACAATTAATAATGATTATGTAGTGCCATAGTAAGCATAAAAATCCCTAAAGGCATTCTTTTGTAATCCATTCTGCATGAGCTGCCTCACTAAACAAATGGGTGATGAATCAAAATCAAGACTGAAAGCGTTCAAACGTTTTGTTTTGCATACACCGAATTATTCAGATTCTTGCACGTGGTCACGTGAAATGGGATTAAGCCAAAATGCATCACACTCAAGCTGTGCTTTCCAATAGACTAAAGAATAGGGAAGGAAAGACCTCTAGACCTCATGAGACAAAGTCCTAGTGATTGGGTACATAAAGAAATTCAAATGATCAGAATGGCCTGAACAAGGGTGAAGCATGATGGGAATCTGTGTGGCGTGACATAGGATGGAAATTGGCAATGGTTGTTCAGCTCCTTCTTGGCTTTTTTTCCCTGTGTTATGTAGTTCTGAGAAGAAGTTAGCTGCTCGTTGTGAAGATATGTGTGTTATCCTCTGAGTGCGTCTGTGTTTGTAGGGTTGAGTCAGTAGTGCTGGGAAGGTCATGGTGAAGACGAGAGCTGAAGTGAGTTTTATATCCAGCAGGGCTGAGCTAAGTCAGTCCTGATGGCTTTATAAAGGTTGTTTTATTGACCCACCTGGCCCCAGTTATCCCTTTGAAGAGGAGCGGGCAACGCTGTTTTTATAGTTTGGGGTTAGAAATATACAGCGTGGATGAGGGATGAGTGCATTTCAAATTGAAAAAAAAACATCTGCACAGTAACTTGGAAAAGCTAAAAAATAGATCACATTTCCAGGTCTGCCCAGCGCCATGTTCTGTGATTCAGAACGAGGCAACAAAATGTCCGGTGAGGTGAAGCGGCCCTGTGACACTGTAAACAAGCAGGCTTGTGGATCTGTCTCTTTTTGATCCAGTACAAATACTCCTTTCGACTTCCAGTCGGTTTTGCCCACAAATACTGCGTATTTGTTAACTTTGCATGCAGATCACGTTGGAACATTTCTGTGGTGTAATGTCTGCTGCACAACCTGGACTTATTCCTCCGTACCTCACATTGCCTTAATCATCACAGGCACTAGTGAGCAGGAAGGGCTGCATCACATCACTCTTCGGGGGAACTCGAAGGCGAGTTTGCGACACCCCCATCTTTCCCGAACACACTGCTGTGTACAGTACAGTATGACTTCATGATCCAAGGATGTACACTGACATTGCCACGTTCAGTTAAGAGCCTGTTTGTACAGGAAAATCCTCAGAGCGTTGAATGGGAACTTGAACAGAAAGGCACTTTGCATGATTTGGATTATCTTCATGAGTGTGACCACGTGCTGCTGCGTACAGTATGAGGTCTTCCTCCACGTGATATAGCAGGAGATACAGGAACAGGAGTTATAAGGTTTAGAAAACATGATGTTAAAGGGTTCATCCCCACATTTGTAATGAATATCTGATATTGTTTCATCCACAGATATTTAGGCACTAAACCTCCAGCGATTCTGAGTCGTATTGCATGGTAAGTATACTTCAGCGATGCTCCTATCAAGACCTTTTAAGATTCATGACATATATGTCTAGGTCATTCGAGAGTCATGGAAGAGCCAGAGCCTATCCCAGCAAGCAACAGGCACAAGGTAGGATCCACTCTAGAAGGCCGCCAGTCTATTGCAGAGCACACATTAACACACACACACGCAAACATGCGCACACACACTCGCACCAGGACCTCTTCTCCCAGAAGCCAGTTGGCCTACTGCTATGTCTTTGGGCAGTGGGAGGAAAGCCTACGAAATGTAGGGAGAACATGCAAACTCCACGCAAACAGTGCTTCAGGAACTGAACTCAAAGCCTCAGCCCTCTGAAGCAGTGCCAGCATGCTGCCCAGGTTTAGATACAAATCTTTGGAATTATGTTGAATACTTTTGCATAAAAAAACTTACTTCCCAGCACCTGTTCTGCTCCACACATGGTTGTACTTCAAAGCCTGGGAGAATTTAAAAAGAAAGCCTTTTAAACTCCTTTTATTAAGGGCTTCTCGATAATAACAGCTCTTCTCCGTTCTATTTTTCTTAGTGCCCCTCCCAAATACAGTAGGAAATACTGGAACAACATTCCAGGGATTAATGTCAGTCCAGAGGGGTAGGTATTGTCTTTCATCCATTTGAGAAACATTTCCAGTGAGTTTGTGGTAAAAGTCAAGTCATCTTTAAATCATAAAAGAATCCTTAATAAATCAGTTCAACCCCACGTTATCTTGTGAACTAACTTGTTAGAATGATTTGACTTGGAAGCACCAAATGAAAACACACACATGAAAATGC
The DNA here is from genome assembly GCF_055471065.1 of Atractosteus spatula. Classification (NCBI taxonomy): domain Eukaryota; kingdom Metazoa; phylum Chordata; class Actinopteri; order Semionotiformes; family Lepisosteidae; genus Atractosteus; species Atractosteus spatula. Next base: position 37,289 of record NW_028296727.1, on the reverse strand, counting down.
ATTAGCAAGTTCAGTTTGAACTGTTTAAAACCTCAGAAATGGGATTTCAGGCCCAGCAAACTTTGACTTGGAAAGGATACACAGAACAGGCCTGGCAAGGGTCTTGAATTGAAGGGACCCCCTTGGACATCTAGCCAGAAACACCGGATAAAAATATCCAGAACAAAAACGGGGGGAAAAACATTTTTCAAAAGTCAGTTTTGCAAGTTGTGGCACACCTAGGATATAATTTTATCTTTCCAGGTCTTCTCTTGTGTGTTTGCTGCCTTAGATGAAAAAATAACCGAGATTATTGAACAAATCTAAAGAATTCTGTGTGTGATTTTTTTTAATGAAGACTGGTCTTGGAAGGATTTTCTCTGCCTTCCAAATATGTGAAATAAATATTTCTACTTGTTATATCAGCCTTCTCCTTAGCCAGTTGAAAAAAACTTTTATTGTGTGCTTCTTTAGCATGTAAAGTTAGTTTTTACTCTAGAAATGTGCTTTTTTTTTCCAAGGGATGTTGAAAATAACATTGGTGTTATGTTTTGATTTTGATTTATAATACGCCCACGGTGCAGTTTCTGTCTGAAGCGCTGTTGTCAATATTATGCAATTGATTTGTTTCTTGCAAACAAGTTGTGCTGTTGTGAAAACAAACTTTATGGTTGTATTTCGAAGATATTGGAGAACATTTGCATTTTCAGTACTTGGAGAAACATTTAAAAATAGTTTGCTTATGGAAATGAAAAGTGAACTGTTAACTGTAGTTTATGCGTTGGTCCGGATGGGGACAAAATGGTTGTATAGTCTCTCCCTTAATGCTATAAGAGTACAGATTTTGACAATGTCTTACGTAAAACGCTTGTCTTAAGATTTATCCCTTTTTAATCCAGTCGGGAAGTAGGTGAACATATCTTGAAGTACCTCTCTACGACAATGATTCTGTTTGTTATCTCTGGAGCTGTCTTATACCTTACTTCAGAATAACCCAAGTCCTCGCATCCCCGCACTGGCTTCCAGTCAATAATGAATTTCAAGTGATGTCTGCTCTAAAGTTTTGTATCGTATTCTTTCCATCAGTTGCATTCCATCCCCTGATTTGAATAGCGTTCCATAGTGGTCTTTGGGTAATGGGCACGTAATGTCTTAAGTGAATCAGTTATTGATATCATGGGCCTTAGTAACTGTGTAGCTTGCCGATCTTTAATCACCAGGGTGGAATGTAGTCTGTGTGGGCTCTCCATGCTACCAGTTAAGGGGGATATGCCAGAGCTCCAGTACTTATAATCACTGGCCTGGACCCAAATGTCTACTAGATGTACTGTAAGAGCACAGCCCAGTTTGGACCACATTTCCCAGTAATCTGTAGGTTAAGGAAGTGCTGCCCTTAGTCATCTGACCAGTTTTGGGAAGACAATTGGCAAGGGGACTAAAACCAGGTTAAAAAAAAAAGCAGCAGCTCCTTCATCCCCTGGAGGATTCTGGGGAATGTAGTCCAGACATCTTATTGCACGAATGGAATTATCCCCAAAATAAAATACATATAGCAGTTTACTTACTATATCACTCACACTAAAGACGACAAATACACAGTTCTTGTTTGTAAAGAGGAAATGTTTTGGACATCGATGTCCCAATAATTGTGTGGACTGTATATCTGACAACCGTATGACTGTCAATTTCTGTTGCTGGAGATCTTTCAAAGTAAGACACGACATTATTGACCCCCAAAGAGAAAATTAAGGCGTTACAGCAGCCCAGCCCAAGAAAAGCAAGGATCAGACTAAGCTAAAATCAGAATAACCACAGCATTAGAATAATTAAATAAGTACGTAGAATTCAAAATAAAATAAATAAAGTTGACAAAATTGGTGTGTGCAAAATATGTTTATAGACACTGTAAAGCAATAAAAGATGTGCAAAATGTCCAGAAAACATTATGTATAAAATGTATAAATTATGTATATTGATGCAGTGTCACAAAGCGCATGAGTGTAACATGCTGTCCATAGATGAGCAGATGAAGGGCTAACAGTCCTAGCCTAGGGCAGCGTTATACACCCTGACAGCCGCCGGGAGGAAAGACCTGCAGAAACGTTCCCCTGAACGCTGTAGCTGGAGCAGTGCTCCGCTCCCTAATAACAGTCCCATGAAGCGGATGAGAGGTGTTGTTAGCGAGACAGATTTACCTCCCTGATGTCCTAACAGTGTCACAGAGCAAGACTGGACAAGCGTTTTGTGCTGGATCAAGGAGAAGTAACATGCCCTGCCTGTCACTACAACAGCACGACTTAAATGTGTGATGAATGCAATCCCAGCTCACACAGATTTAACGATGCCCAGCTCCATCTGTTGGTCAGTAATAATAATAATAATTGCTTACACTTATATAGTGCTTTTCTGGACACTCCACTCAAAGCGCTTTACAGGTAATGGGGAATCCCACAACCACCACCAATGTGCAACATCCACCTGGATGATTCTCCAGTCTGCTCAGCACACAGCAGCTCTCAGTGGGGAGGAGAGCAGAGTAATGTAGCCAATTCATAGAGAGGGATTATTAGGAGGCCATGATTGGTAAGGGCCAATGGGTTATTTGGCCAGGATACCGGGGTTACACCGCTACTCTTCTCGAGAAACGCCCTGGGATTGTTAATGACCACAGAGTCAGGACCTCGGTTTTACGTCTCATCCGAAGGATGGCGCCTGTTTTCAGTATAGTGTCCCCATCACTTTACTGGGGCATTAGGACCCACATGGACTGCAGGGTGAGCACCCCCTGCTGGCCCCACTAACACCTTTTCCAGCAGCAACCTTAGTTTTTCCCAGGAGGTCTCCCATCCCATCTGTGTCATAACACCGTCACCTCCTGGTTTTCAATCCCTGAGATCATAAGTGAAAATGAGGCGCCAGCTGGAACTGGGGTCTCCAGATCTCTGATCGCCTCTCGCTCGTGTCCCAGGATGAGAGACATGCTGACCGTCACCCCCTGGCTGGCTCCTATCGTCTGGGATGGGACCTTTGACCCCTTGATCATCGACAGCATCAACAAGCCCCTCAATCTCACAATAGCAACCACTGTCTTCGCGGTCGGCAAGTAAGACGTGTTGATCACAAAGAGTACTTAACAGAAATATGTCTTCTGTATCCGTGACTTCTTTTAGAATGTGCTCTCCTACACTCTGGGAGGAGGCACTGTTCCAGATCCCCTGTATCAAGACTAAGAGAACATTTACTTTCTTTCTAACTAAAAGCGTTCTATTGTTGAACACTAAAACAAAAAGAGGCTGGCCTCTTATTACTACTGTCATTTTTAGACTCTTCACAAGCTAATTGTTTGATTCAAATCTAATGCTAGCAGCCATATCGCTCTGCAACTCACAACTGGCAACCCCACTGGAGCTCAGCAGGTGTGAGCCTGGAGAAGAGACTCCTGGGAAAGCTGAGGCTGCTGCTGGGAGAGGTGTTAGTGGGGTCAGCAGGGGGCGCTCACACTGCTGTCCATGTGGGTCCTCATGCCCCAGTATAGTGACGGGGGACACTATACAGTTAAAAGGCACCATCCTTCTGATGAGACGTAAAATTGAGGTCCTGACTCTGTGGTCATTAACAATCCCAGGGCGTTTCTCGAAAAGAGTAGCAGTGTAACCCCGGTGTCCTGGCCAAATTTCCCATTGGCCTTTACCAATCATGGCTTCCTAATAATCCACATCAGTGAATTGGCTTCATCACTCTGCTCTCCTCCCTACTGAGAGCTGGTGTGTGGGGGAGCTTTCTGGTGCACTATGGCTGCCGTTGCATCATCCAGGTGGGGGCTGCACATTGGTGGTGGTACTGGGATTCCCCATTACCTGTGAAGAGTTAGGGAGTGTCCAGAAAAGTGCTATTTAAGTGTAAGCAATTATTATTATTATTATTATTATTATTATTATTATTAATGGTACTGAAGTTCTGATTGAGCGGTGCCATTGAATGTTTTGTATTATGGTATTGCATTGTTGTTGTACCGCATTATTATTGTCGAAAATGTTACGTGTTCATGAGCTTTTTATGTGCAAGACAAGTTCACTCAAGGGCAAGAGAGGTCGATGCAATTCACTTCTGGATTCCTTAACCACTGGCTGAGGGGTAAACCATTTTAGTAAAACACAAATTCAGGCTGGCACATTTAACTGGCTCTGGGGGGGGGGGGGGCTAAACTCTTGATGTTGATTTTTGAATATATTTCACTTCGTATAGGCAAGCTCTCAAAAATGCCTGGAAAAAGGAGTCGGCAGGAAAAATCTCTAGCAGGGCTGAAATTTAGGATCCGCTATTGAAAAGGCCCTGGAAAGGGAAAATATCTCTTCCGAGGGGTAGAGAAAAAAGAGTGGGGTTTCCAGGCAAGCAGTGGGAATATGGCAGGTTACAACCTGGATGGGACGCCAGTCCATCTCATGGCAAACGCATAGACAGACGCTCACACACACACTCATAGCAGGGCCAATTTTCCCCAGACACCAATTTACCCACCACCACGTCTTTGGACTGTTGGAGGAAGCCGGAGCACCCAGAGGAAACCCACTCTAACCCAGGGTGAGATCATGCGAAATAGCACCCCAGGGCCCCATCACCGTGAGGAAGCAAAGACTAACCACCACGTCCCCTCTGTTCCCGAACCATCCTCCCTCTTTTCCCAGGTACATGCGCTTCCTGAAGGGGTTCCTCAAGTCGGCGGAGAAGCACTACCTGGTGGGGTTCCGGGTGCACTACTACGTCTTCACTGACCAGCCGGGCGAGGTGCCGAAGGTGTCCCTGGCCCCCGGGAGGAACCTCACCGCCATCTGGGTGCCCAAGTTCGACCGCTGGCAGGAGATCTCCCTGAGGAGGATGGAGATCATCCGGAAGACCATCGAGGAGCAGATCCGGGGGGAGCCCATTATATTTACATGGACATGCACTTCCAGAACCACGTGGGGGCGCCTGGTTCTATTACAGTCACCGGGACCAGTTCCCCTATGAGCGCCGGCCGGCCCCCACCGCCTACATCCCCTTCAACCGAGGCGACTTCTACTTCCAGGTGGCCGTGTTCGGGGGGCTCATCGACGACGTGTACTGGCTGGTCAAGACCTGCCAGGAGAACCTGCTGGTGGACAAGAGGAACAACATCGAGGCGGCCTGGCAGGAGGAGAGCCACCTGAACAAGTACCTGATATGCAACAAGCCCACCAAGCTGCTTTCTTCCGAGTACATCTGGGACGACCAGAAGCAGTGTGTGAACGAGGTCAGGGTCATCCGCTTCTCCACTGTCCGGAAGAACCTCGCCGAAGTCCGGGATAACTAGACAGCTGCGGTGGATCCTCCCGGATGTGCATTTGAGCCAGCAGTACTGACCGAAAGTGAGGCATGATGGGCTCATCCTTTCACAGGTTATGAGGCGTTTTCCCGGAGACGATTTGTCACGTTAGCGGTTCGGACGGGTTTAGACAACCGTCCACGTCCAAGCGATTCGTCCAGAGGCGGCTTTGCGTCTTGGGTTTGAATCTGTTTACGGGAGCATACCACAGTGGCTTAACCAACCTCTGACATCCCCCCTACCAACTGTCAACAGCAACCGGTTCAACCTTACAGGAACACACACACATTTTAATCTCATTCCATCCCTTCGTTTTCCAACCCCTTTATCCGATTCAGGGTTGCAAAACCAGGGATGCCTCCTGGAATGGACCCCCGTTCTGTGTGAGGAGAGACGTGTGGGCCACGTAATTTGTCACTGTATTTTGTCATACAGTTCAAGAGCTTTCGAAATAAAAACTCCCTATTTGCAATATAACACAAGGTCCTGGTGACAGTTTCTGTTCATGTGATCTGCAGTGATCTGCTGCATATTTGCAAGATGCTGATATAGGCTGCACGTGCACTCTTAAAACAAAGGGGAGCTGCACGGCTATTTTTATAGGTTAGAGAGAATCGCCATTGATGAGCGCATTTCAAACCACAATAAAAGTAAAACGTACACAGTAACTTGTAAAAGCTCCAATTTGCATCACAAAATAGATTCAGTGAGGAAACAAGACTTCGGCTGAGGTGAAGCGGCCTTTATTACACTGTAAACAAGCAGGCTTGCGGATACGTGTCTTTTGATCTAACAGAAATATTGCTGTCAACCTCCAGGCTGTTGTGCCGATACGTGGAGCTGACTTGTTAACTCTGCCTGCAGGCCGTGTTGGAACATTTCTGGAGTGAAATGTCTGCTGCACCACCTGCACTTGTTCACTCGTCCATCGCATTACATCAGTCATCACAGTGATCTCGTGAGCAGGAAGGGCTACATCACAACGTGCTTTTTGTGGGAACTCTTGCCCTCGCCTGTGGAGAGACAAGGGATTTGCAACAACAAGGTGCTTTACAGCACTTCACAAAGCTTATGATTTTGTGCTTAATTCAGACTTTTTCCAATTTTTCTAAATTGTCCATGGATTTATTTTGTTACTGGGGCTTAATCACTGGTATGAGAAATTGGGACTGCCGGACCCACATGAAGACACATCACAATTGTTGAAACGTTTCTACATTTTCTTGTGCTTGTGTTGGTACATGTAAGACAATAGGGGGTTTGGGGGTAACGCCTAAAACTGTGGCGGGGGCAGCTGATTTGCCCCCCCCCCCCAAATCTGGCTACATCCCCCAACCGTGTTAACTTTGTCCGTGCTTTGGAGAATCTTCCCTCGTAGTTTTCAGAGTTTTCGGTGCTCAAAAAAAAGCTCAGTCCCACAGCCTGTGAGTGTAAGGCGTTTGCAGCTCTCTTGAAGACTGATTCCAGTGCCGATCTGTACTATAAGATGGCAACCGGGGATTGTGCTATCGCACCAGAAGTAACGCGTCGCATAATGACAACGTGATGTACGTGATCAAGAAAGGAACAATTTCACGGGAACCCAAGATTTTTTTATCGCCAATAACTTATTTTTAAGAAATCGCACTTTTCTTGGGTGGGCTTAGTCTTTTACATTCAGGACAAGCTGATCTAACCCTGTGGTGATCACGGGACAAGCAGGACATGAAACGCCACTTCACTGCCGTGATTTGCAAAGTAAATAGTAGGGTTTATGGCCACGATCCTGCACCTTCAACCTAGGTTGTTAAGAGTTTTTGCATGCTGGTACTAAATGCCATTACAAAAGGGGACCCACTGAGGTTGAAGCTGTTTTTGAAAAAGACGAGTATTTGCTGGCTAAACAAGACACTTGCAGACACATGGGAAGTGGTACTGAAGTAAATAGATTAGAATATATATGGGAAAAGCTGCCAGCAGAGATGAGACTATGTTGTGTTAAGATTTTATCGCACAGTAGGAGTAGGAGGATCTCATTTAGAATAGTGCATATAATGTTGGTGCCTCTTCTTCTCAATTTAGGGTAGTTTCCACTTGTGGTTGGAGTTTCATGGTTCATTTCGAAAAAATCAGATGGGTTGACTTTGATCTATGTTCAAGACTCAAGAGATTCTGTCAGTGTAGAACACTACCCTTCAGACTAAAGATACTCAGCTCCTTCAGACCTGTCAGTGTGGGACATTCCCTTCAGACTACGGAGACTCAGTTCCATCAGACTAAAGACTTATTTCAGCCTCTCAGTGTACGTTTGATGGACAGGGTGCCAGTCCGTCAAAGGATGCTAACCACTATACCAGAACTGTGCCACCCTCTGACTTCTGAACAGTGTAAACTAATTTTCTGAAATAATCTGCTGAAACTTTGTTGCGCCACCTTCTTTGTTGACAGTGTTTTGTCTTTGTCGTATTGGTTTTGCTGGACCTTGGCCGTAAGAAAACAAATTTATCCCCCCCACCCCAATAGATATAAATCCAAACCTGATTTGCCAGGGATTAAAATTTAAATGAGCCCAAAGTAAAGCAGAGAGACTGATTTGCCTAGGCACCTGGCATGGGGTGGGGGGAGGAGTCCGATATGAATATTGTCCCTGCAGAGAATCAATTAGATAGGGCCTAGCTAAGCCCAAATGGTTTCCATGGGGACCGCAGCTAGGTGATCCGAGGGCTGTACAGGCCTGGTAACAGTCCGCGTCTACACAGCGTCCTGGGAGGTCAGAGACACTCCCTGCATCCAGAGGGGAGAAGAAGAGTGAGTGGTGACTAAATTAGAGAGGAAAAAAATATTGAGGAGCAAAGTTTCAGAAAAAGTGCAAAGTTTCAGAAACGCTGTGTAATGAGTGACTTATTAGGAAATCCCGATGTTACTGTTTCGAGGTGTGGAGGAAGATTTTGAGGATTATAGGGAAATTTCAGGACATTTTAAAGATTGTCAATGTCCAAACCTGCGAGAAATGTAAGCTTTGGTCGTTTGAGAGTCTGGGAACTTTTAAGCGGGTAGGTTTTTTTTTTAAGTACCTAGTGAACCGACAGGGCCCAAAAAGAGCGTTTATTTCACTGTAAGCCCGCGATGCGACCTGTTTTGAAGAGGGAGTGGTCGGTTGCTTTAGTGGAGTAAGTGGCGACTCCAAAGCCAGGCTCTGCCTTAAGTGAAACTGTACCGGTCAAACGATGTTGACCCAGGGAGAACCTGATGAGAAAGATGAAAAACGATCAGCTTCTCCTTTATTTTCATGACATCACCTTGCTTTAAGTAACTGCTTATCCAGTTAAAAACAAATCGGTGTCTCTGTGGCTAAGGCTCTGTGCCTGTGGCTGGAAGGGTTTGCCGGTTCAAATCCCGCGGCTGGCAGAGGAATCCTACTCTGTTGGGTCCCTGAGCAAGACCCTGAACCCCAGCTGCTCCATGGGTGTCGTATAAATGGCTGACCCTGCGCTCTGACCCCCAGCTTCTCTCTCCCTGCCTGTGTGTCTCATGGAGAGCAAGCTGGGGTCTGTGAAAAGACAAATTCCTAATGCAAGAAATTGAATATGGCTAATAAAAGTGATCTGATCTTACCAATTCAGGGCCACAGGACCTATTCTGGCAAGCAAAGGGCACTAGGCGGGCTACACTCTGACAGGACGCCACTCCATCCCAGGTCTTGGTAAATTGATCATGTATTATGTCTTTATTATGTATGTGTTGTGTTTGTCCGGCAAAGCCAAGTTCGCATCTGGGCCACTAAAGGCTGGAACCTAATTGGAAACTACATCTAAATGAAAATCGAAGAAATCTGAAAGGAGCTCTTAAGTGTTTCTCTGATTGCAGATTCGCTGACCCACAGTGATGGCTAAGAAGATATGCCTCACCTTGATCGTCTCAGGTTAGTGAGTCCTTTTTTCATTTGTGTGGACTAATCCCGAACCTCTGTTTGGAAAGATGATGTTGCTTTACTGCACAGTATTCAAGTTCAAGTTCATTGTCATTATACTCATATACAGGTATATGGTAGAACGAAAAGCTATTTAGCTAGCTCTCAGACGATAAGTAATACAAAAAACAACAATACAATTGTATAATAAAAGAAAGACAGAGACAACAGGCAGTGTGCAAAAACAACAACAGGCAGTGTGCAAAACAACAAAAGGTAACAGGTAATGTGCAAAACAACATCAGATGTGCAAAAACATGCATCAACAGAATGAAGTAAAAGGATAGAAATTATGGGGAGTGAGCTTTTTGACATGTAAGGTAGAGGTAGATTTCAATGTGTGTTTGAGTTTTTGGTAAGAAAGAAGGCACTGTGAGGTTCAGATCATAGGTGAGAGGTGAGGTGAGATAGAGAGAGGCTGGGAGTTTAATAGTTTGATAGTGCAGGGGTAAAAACTGTCTCTGAGTCTGGTATCCCGGGCCCGAATGCTCCGGTACCGTTTTCCAGATGGTAGAGGGTCATACAGTTTGTAGCTGGGGTGTGTGAGGTCTTTGATGATGCTTAGAGCATTCCTCAAGCACCGTCTGTCATAAATGTCCTGGATAGATGGGAGGGCAACCCTAGTATGTGAACAGAACTGTGTCACCAGCTCTCTGTAACTATCTGAAACACAACGACGGTTACTTATCGACAGATACTTTATTGATCCCCTGAGGGGAAATTGCAGTACGACAGCAGCACAGTCATCACAGCAACAGTGTAACGAAATGATACAACAATACAAAAACACAATCCAATCAGTCCAGTCAGTGAGAAGTGCGCTAAGAAGAGTCGCTCACAGTCCAGAATATACAAAGAGCAAGCCGGAACAGTACACAAAAAAGTTGTATTGCACAATATAAATATATTGTCCCTGGCATGTATTGCACAAAAAACAGTTGTAAACGGGGAAAAAAAACAGAGGGAAGCAGAGAGTTTACTGTTTAGTCCAAAACCAGGTCAGTGTCAGTGCTGCTCCTGCCCAGACACACAGTGGATGAGTGTTACAGTCTGATGGCTGAAGGCACGAATGACCTCCTGTAGCGCCCCCTGTCGCACCGCGTGTGGATCAGCCTGTCGCTGAATGTGCTCTTCATTCTTCCAAGCATGTCTTAGAGGGAAAGATGGGAGATGTCCATGATGGCCTATAAGGTTTTTCCTGGGGCACACGATCGACCTTTTTGGAGTTCTCCAGTAAAGAGGCAAAGAAATATGTGTGCAGCTTCATTCAAATACATTGTTTGCTCCTGCCTACTTGTTTATTTTATTTAGAATTGGTCACAAATTTATATAGTGTCGTAGGGAAAAAAATACAGTGAACGGTTATAGACAATTTGCCAAGGTTTATTAATGGCTGGCTTTAAAAAAATGATTATATACAGCATATGTATTGTAATCTCCTCATGTGGGCTTTTTCTCTCCTTTCCAATATGGACTGGCAGAGATGGAAGATGAAAAGAGGTTTATTCAGACCTCTGAACTTCAGCGTTGAAAGGGCTGGCGCTTACAGTCAGTCCCAAAAAAGTCAGTCCAGGGGTCTGTGTCCCCGGTCCAGTTAGTCCAGGCGGTCTGTGACCTCTGGTCCAGTCAATCAAGGAGGTCTGTGACCCAGGTCCAATTAGTCCAGGGATCTGTGACTCTGGTCCAGTTAGTCCAGGGGTCTGTGTCCCCGGACCAGTCAGTCCAGGGATCTGTGACCTCTGGTCCAATTAGTCCAGGGGTCTGTGACTCTGGTCCAGTCATTCCAGGGGTCTGTGACTCTGTTCCAGTTAGTCTAGGAGTCTGTGTCCCTGGTCCAGTCAGTCCAGGGGTCTGTGCCACCAGTCCAGTTAGTCCAGGGGTCTGTGTCCCCGGTCCAGTCAGTCCAGGGGTCTGTGACTCTGTTCCAGTTAGTCTAGGAGTCTGTGTCTCTGGTCCAGTCAGTCCAGGGGTCTGTGACTCTGTTCCAGTTAGTCTAGGAGTCTGTGTCCCTGGTCCAGTCAGTCCAGGGGTCTGTGCCACCAGTCCAGTTAGTCCAGGGGTCTGTGACTCTGGTCCAGTCAGTGCAGGGCTCTCTGATCCTGACCCAGGGAGAGCTCAGGTCAAGTAAATCTTACAGGTCACCCTGAATCGTCGGTTTTATTGATGTTTGCTCCCAATGATCCCTTAGTTACTTTATTGAACAGACCACCTGTTTAATCGATCATAGTCCAGGTGATCCAGGCCTTTATTAATTGATCAAAGCACTGTTATTTACTCCTGGTCCTGGAGTGTGACAGGTAAATTTATGAGTGAGAGCCTTATAACAGTGCCAATCGAGTCTAATTGCATTTAGAGTGTATTCAAACCATTAAGAGTCCAAGAAAGGACATCAATATGCCCTTTGATTATTTGCAGGCTCCCTTTAAAACCCACTGGGAAAGGTTCAAGATGCTTCTAAATCTGGAGGTCTCAGTCCTGGTCCAAATCCAGGTATTAAGAGCCTAGGATGGAATAAAGATTAAAAGATACAAAAGCCCTCCAGGCTCAAAAATCAAATCAAATCAAAGTTTATTTATCAGATGCACAACAAAATGGCATGCAGCAGCAGTAGTTGCTGGCAATGAATTGTCTTTTTCTGCGAGCTCACAAAAACCACAAGAATCACAGAAATCACAAAATTCACAAAAACACAAAAATCACAAAATTGAGGTTACATTTTTTTAAATGGAATAAAACTCAATATGAGTAGAGCTGCTATGTGTCCATGGTGTATGCAATATATACAAGTAGTGCGGTTATGCTGAATACAGTGAAAACTGTGTGTCCATGTCGCCATTACAGGTGATTTGCTAAAGGAGCTGCAGGTTGGCTATTTAGCAGTCTAAAGTCTCAACAGTGAATAACAGTCTTATAGTCTCAAAAGTGAATATCAGAGCTCTAGGGCCAGGATTGGCCCTTCATTCCATGTTATCTTCATATTTCCACAGCCTTTCCTTTACTTATGTCCTTTGTGAGGAGACTGTTCAAGACTTTTTCTGTTGGGGACACAGTCTCTTTCTGCAGGATCAAGATGGCTAAAGTCTCATAAGCACTTGGCTCACCAATGACTGGAGTGGTTGCACCCTGGATTCAGTTCTGCTGTCTGCTGTCTGGAGTTGGTATGTGCCTCCAGTTCATGTGTGTTTCTTATAGGTTTGCCCCGGTTTCCTCCCACAGTCCAAAGCCATGCTGGTGGGTTAATTGGCTTCTGGGAAAATTGGCCCTGGTGTGAGTGTGGGCATATCTGTGCCCTGCAATAGGCTGGTGTCCCTGTGTTAACATAGTCATTCATCTGTCCTGCCTTGTGCCTGTGGCTTATGGCTCGCTCACATTGTTTCGAGGATGCAAACGACGCATCAGCATAAACACCTCAGTCTTTTCCCCGAGTATCCTCCCTGAGTTTTGCATAGAAAGTTTGTTTTTCCTGCCGGCACGCCAGAACCCCACACTTAGACATGAGATAGGATAGGAGTCAGGTGTTTTTGGTTTAAATCATTTGAATTTCATTTGCTGCCCGCTTCTCGGTCTCCGCTAATCCCGCTGTATCACCTGCGATCGTCTGCAGTCTGGACTGGTCCGCTCATCTGGATCTGAGCAAAGTACAGAAATGACCAGGGGGCCGATTGCTCATCAAAGAACCTGTGGCCACCAGCCTACCAACTCGGAGGTTGTACCTCCTTAGATAGATAGATACTTTATTGATCCCGTGAGGGAAAGTGCAGCGCAACAGCAGCTTTACACAGACAACACAGCCACAGTGTAACGAATTATATAATAATAATAAAAATAATAATGCAATACATACAATACAATCAGTACAGTGAGGGGTGCACTAAAAGAGTTACTCACAGTCCGGACACACAAAGAACAAACTAGAACAGAACAGTACGCAGAAAAATCGTATCACACATATGAAAATAAATATAGATCTAAATATAGATATAGATATAAATATAAATGTATTGCACGGGTCCCTGGCATATATTGCACAAAAAACGGTTGTAAACGGGAAAAGAAAAGAAGAGACCAGATGTAGCAGTAGATGTGTAGATGCGTTCAGTCCAGAAACAGGTCACTGTCAATGTTGCCTCTGCCCAGACGCAAGGTGGATGGTTTGTACAGTCTTATGGCAGAAGGCAAGAATGACCTCCTGTAGCGCTCCCTGTCGCACCGTGGTTGAATCAGTCTATTGCTGAACATGCTCTTCATTTCTACAAGCCTGTCATAGAGGGGATGGGAGATGTTGTCCATGATGGCCTCTAGTTTGGACACCATTCTCCTCTCAGCCACTACCTCCAAGGGGTCCAGGTCAGACCCAATGACAGAGCTTGCTCTCCTGATGAGCTTGTTCTGCCTTTTAGAATCCACAGCTCTAATCCCAGAGCCCAAGCATACCACTGCGTAGAAAATGGCGCTCGCCACCACCGACTGATAGAACAAATGTAGCATCTTACTACATACATTGAAGGACCTGAGCCTCCTCAAGAAGTAAAGCCGGCTCTGTCCCTTCTTATAGATGGCCTCGATGTTCTTAGACCATTCCAGTCTATCGTCGATATGTGCACTCCCCGGTACTTGTACGAGTCTACCATCTCCACACCACTCAGGTAGTCAGTGATCCACGAGGTCATGGAGGCATCGACTTGCATATCCTCCAGCTTCCTCCTTAGAAGTAAGGGCTGGATGGTATTGAAGGCACTGGAGAAGTCTAAAAACATGATCCTTACAGTGTTGCCAGCCCTGTCCAGGTGTGAGTAGGCCCTTTGCAGCATGTAGATGATCACATCCTCCACACCAACACTAGGCTGGTAGGCGAACTGTAGGGTGTCCAGTGATGAGCTGACCAAGGGGTCTCAGGTGGGATAAGACCAACCTCTCCAGTGTCTTCATGACGTGAGAAGTCAGTTCAACTGGTCTGTAGTCGTTGAGGACAGAGGGGCGCCCTTTCTTTGGTACCGGGACCAGGCATGTCTTCCAGAGCACCGGGACTCTCTCCAAGCGCAGGCTCAGGTTGAATAGTCGCTGGAGCACTCCGCTCAGCTGATCAACACAGGCCCTCAGAACTCTGGGACAGATGTTATCTGGCCCTGTGGCCTTACCCTGGTGCAGCCTCTTCAGCTCCTTCTTCACCTGGTCAGCTGTGATGGTCAGCCTGGCCTGGGGGATGGTGCTCATAGGGCTTTCAGTGCTGCAGGTGTTAATGGCGGAGGTGTTGGAGTGGCAGCTGTGGGGGATGGGTGGGTGAGTAGCTGTCGGGGGTTGTAGCTGTAGGCGGCCATGTTTGTGGGGGGATGGAGGAGGTGTTAGGCAGTCGCAGCTGTGAAGGGTTAGGGAGCGTGTGGCTGTGGGGGGATGGGTGTTGAGCCACAGAGCACCCAGAATCAAACCTGTTAAAAAACTGGTTCAACTCGTTGGCCATCTCCAGGTTCCCCTCTGTTGCATCCCCAGCCTGTTTGAAGCCAGTGATATCTCTCATGCTGATCCATACATCCCTTACCCTATTCCTTTGCAGCTTGTCCTCTACCTTCCTCCTGTAGGCGTCCTTGCTCTCTCTTAACTTCTGCTTTAGCTCCCTCTGTACACGCTTGACCTCTTCCTTATCCCCCCTCCTAAAGGCTCTCTTCTTGTCATTCAGAAGAGCCTTCAGGTCGCTGGTGATCCAGGGTTTGTTATTGGAAAAGCAGTGTACGTCTTTGGTGGGGATGGTGTTGTCTACGCAGAAGTTAATGTAGTCAGTGACACGGTCCACCATGCTGTCTATGTCGTCCCCATGTGGTTCGCACAGCACATCCCAGTCGGTGGCCTCCAAAGTACCACGTAGATCCTCCATAGCCTCTTGAGACCATCTCCTCACAGTCCTCATGGTCGCAGGTTGGCGCTGGACAATAGGCGTGTATAGTGGTGTAAGCAAGACAAGGTTGTGATCTGATCTGCCAAGGGGGGGAAGGGCTGTGGAACTATATGCATCCTTAGCATTGGCATATAATAAGTCCAGTTTTTTGTTTTCTCTGGTCGGGCACTTAACAAATTGGTGGAAAGTAGGCAAAGTGGTGGAAATAGATACGTGGTTAAAGTCCCCTGAAATAGCTATAAAAGCGCTAGGGTGCTTTGTTTGTAGCCTGGCTATGACTGTGTTTATGAAGTCACACGCTACCTCTGCGTTTGCCGTAGGTGGAATGTAAACAACAACAAAGATGGCGCATGTAAACTCCCGTGGTGTCCGGGTTACAGACGCGCTCCTTAAAATGAGTATGTCCACCATCTGTTGTTGACAAGCACCGCAAGCCCCCCTCCTTTCCTCTTACCACTCTCGGTGTTTCTGTCCGCCCGCACTGTCTGAAAGCTGCCAATGGTAATGTTTGAGTCCGGAATAAGTTCCTGCAGCCATGTCTCGGTGAAACACATGATACTGCATTCACGATACTCCCTCTGGCTTCTCACCAATGCTCCCAGTTCGTCCATCTTGTTCACTAAGGACCTCACATTTCCCAGGATGATCGAAGGAAGGTAGGGTTTAAATCTCCTTCTCTTCGCCTTTCGCCTCTTCGCCTGCACCAGCCCTACAGCCTCGGCTTCTCCTCCTCAGCTCCTCCGGCACCGATGGCTTCTCTCCAGTGAGTAGAGCCGGATGCGCTAGCGCGATCAGCTGGTCCCGCGTGTAGACAATGCCTCTGTAGCTATCGGCATTGCAACCCGATAGAAACAGAGGTCCGAGTATCAGAAAAAACAAGAAAAGCATCTCAGCTTTCTAGTATCCATCATGTTGTGATCGCAAATCTAGTTGCCGGCAAAGGTATGAGGAAAAAACACTAACACACTAGCATTAACTAACTGAAAGAAACAAAAAGACAGCAAAAAGACACAGAGCTGTTGTAGCAGGCTGCCACTAACACGGCGCCATCTTAGATTGATTATCATCTGGTCTTGTTGATGCCGTTGCTTTGTGCCAATTAATCGTTCCGCCTGACTTTGATATCAGCGGTGCTCTTGATTATATGATATTCCATCCGTCCACCTGCTCCACCTCATGCAGTTCAGGGTGGTGGGACAGCCAGAGCTTATTCCAGTAAACAGCAGGCACAAGGAGTGGTACTCCATCACACTGGCACTAACTCTCCCAGACGTCAGTGAACATACCAGCATGCCTTTCGACTGGGGAGCAGACTGGAGCACCCTAGAGGAAACCCAGCGTGAGCACAGTGTCGAATATACAAACCAGACCAGAAGCAGAGCTGAACCCAGCGTCCCAACGCTGAGAAACTGCAGTCCTAAAGCCCCTGTGCCACTTCACAGTGCATTGGCAGACCCATTTGAAATCCTCCCCCAGGGAAGACAAAACCACTCAAAACGACAGCCACAAATGTCGGGTTGAGAAGTGCCGGGCCATTCCCTGACCGGATTTGCTTCTCCGACGCGTTGGCATGTCTTGCGCTGGCTTGGCCAGGCATCGCGAGCTGGTCACCCCTGCTCCTAAGCCTCAACCCTGCCTCCCGTGTTTCAGGCCTCTGGGAGTTGGTCTCGCCTCACCACTACCACTTCGTGAGCAAGCGCAAGACGTGGGCGGGGGCTCGGGCGTACTGCAGGGGCCAGTACACGGACATGGCTACCGTGAGTGGGCCAGCCGACCTGGAGCAGCTCCTTGCCACCGCCGAGCCGGTCACGGGCTGCGCCTGGACCGGCCTGTACTATGTCTGGGACCTGTGGCAGTGGTCCCTCGGGGGGGGCTACCTCTACGGCGCGGGGAGGTCTGCTTTTACCAGCTGGCGTGCAGGAGAACCAAACAACTACGGCGGCAAGGAGAACTGCGTGGCGATGGTCGGCGGCGGGTTGTGGGCCGATCGCCCTTGCAGTTTCATGAGCTATTCCGTTTGCTATCAAGGTAAATGGCCCCTGAGTCTTTTACAGCCTTTTACGGTCTTTCTCACGCGACTACTGCATGTGAAGGTGGTGGTGGGAGGGGGGGGGGTTGGGAGAACGAGTAATTCCTCCTAATGAAATTCCCCATTGTTCTCCATCGTTTGAGTGGCTCTTGGGCTGATGGGATGGCGGCACCGGGGCCCTGGGTTCAAATCCTGGGGTGGCGAGGTGGAGTTTGCATGTTCTCCCCTTGTGCGTGGGGGTTTCCTCCAGGTGCTCCAGTGTCCTCCCACAGTCCAAAGACGCTCTGGTGAGTGAATTGGCTGCTGGGAATGTTTGGCCCTGGTGTGACTGTATGCGGTGCTTGTGCCTCCGTGCAGTGGACTGGCGTCCCATCCAGGTGGTATCTTGCCTGTTGCTTGCCGAGTCTGCTCCGCGACCCTCAATCCGACTACTGACTGGGGTTCACTTCTTCAGGAGGGGAAGGCGCAGCCGATCAATACTTCCTGGTGGCTGAGGCCAAGAACTGGACAGAAGCCCTGACGTTTTGCAGAGAACATTACACCGACCTGACCCGGGTGAGGAGCCAGAGCGAGAATGAGTTAGTAAGAGTCACGGCCGGAGGCAGGGAGGTCTGGATCGGGCTGTTCACTGAGCCCTGGAAGTGGTCCGATGGGGACGTCTCCACTTTCCGCCCCTGGCACGTGGGCGAGCCCAACAATTATGGCGGCATCGAGACCTGTGGCGCCGTGAATCTTCAGGGGAGTGCGAGAGGCTCCTGGAATGACTATAATTGCAATACCACCTACGCTTTCTTCTGCTACAGTGGTAAGTTATCGCTGTGCCACTTCGACAGCCTTATGGGGGTAACCTTGCGGGGAACGTCGCCGGCACTTTGCTATTCCACGACCGCTTGTCCAGTTCGCACTTGTGGTGGCCCAGAGTCGGTCCCAGGGTGCACTGGGTGCAGTGGTTAGCATTGCTGCCTCGTAGTGCCTGAGCTCTGGGTTCAGTATCTGGGCTGTTGTCTGCATGGAGTTTGAATGTTCTCCTTGTCTTTGCGTGGGTTTTCTCCTGCAGTACGAAGACATGCTGGTAGGTTTTGAATCGGCTCCTGGGAAAATGAGCTGTGGTGTGTGCCCTGTGACAGACTGGCATTACTGCCAGGGTTAACCCTGCCTTGCACCTGTTGCTTGCTGGGATAGACTCTGGAGCCACCTCCAGAGCACCAGTCTTTTGTAATATTGTAAGTGATGTTTTGACGTCCTTGACCATATAACTGTCCCTCAGACCAGGCAGGGTGAATCACTTAATGCTACTTCAGAATGGGGTTTGCCTCTTTTTTTGTCTTCTACGCTGTTTTCATCCTTTCCTCCACAGGGAAGAGAGTGGTGCTGAGAGTAAGGATATTAATGGACTCGGAAGTGAATCCTAATGACCCAGATGTTAAAGAGTGGCTTCTGGTCCAGGTATAGGAAATCGACTACTAGGTTGTGTCAGTGTGCATAGGTGGCTTGCGATATTCGAGGCTCCTCGTAAAGAAGAAACTAAGCAAATCATACTGTTGGAGCTGCAGTAGACAAAAAAGATCATTCAGTCAATGCTATGCATAATGAGCCACACATTGCTACGTTATACAGAAATCAGAAATACACTCAATCAAAATGTTTGTCACACATTACACGCAGTGGGTTCCTACCAATATGAATCATTATTGGGGATTTTCTTTGGTTAAAAAGCAGCATTTTAGGAATTCAGGAAACAATCAGATGAATATAAAGGGATAGTGTACTTATTATTGTAGTGTTACCTCACCTGGCTGGGGAAATCATTTGTGAAGAATGAGCCAGGGAGGCAGTTGCAAGGGTCAAGATGGGATGGAGGGAGGGGAGCAAGAGAAGATGAGCGCAGAGCTGTGGACAGACTGGGAGTATTTATAAACTGGGGAGTGGAAGTGATTAATAAACACAATACAAAACAAACAGAAGAAATTACTATTATCTTCCTTTTGGCATTTTGAATTAAGGGAGCATATGAATAGGCCCAAAAGTGCAGGGTAGAGTTATAGAGTAAATAAGGGCTTTAAACTAGAATATAAGAGAGAGAATACTGGAGATCATAGTTGCAGTTATATCGAAGCGCTGACCTTTCCCTTGCTGGCTTTGTTTATTGTATCATGCCTGCTCACGTTGGATTGCTCGAAGACCCTTCCGAGTAACCACAGCAACTGACGTGGCCACCTGTCAGTCACCTGGTTGCCGTGACAGTGCAATCGGGTGGAAGATCAGTTCCAACTGCTCACAGTCAGCCCCCCACTCACTCAGTGTTAGGGAGTTCAGGCTTGAGCCTTGGTGTTCCTTAGTCAAGTTTTCCTTGATTCTTTGACCCCGTTTCCCTTGACCTTGCTCTTGGATTGCCCTTGTGTTTGCTCCTTGGCGTCGAAGATTTCTCGCCTCGACCTCATCTCTTAGCTGCTTCGCTTGGGTATCTATCGGCTCCGGGCTTTGCTTGCTTTCGACGTCACCTCTCTGGCTGCCTCCCTGCTTCGTTCTGCGACTTTGAATCACACTACGTCCCACGTTTTCCAGAGCGCTCACTCCAGCTGCCACCTCCCACTACAGACCACTATCACCCACCACAGGCGCTGTCTGCTGCTGCTTCCCTGTTTCGCCCGGTGATTGCGTCCTCCCTGCCGCGACAAGACCGCGGCTCTCGTTCAGGAAGACGTACCGGGCCCTGATTTCTGACCCGGGCTGCTGTGGTACTGTCCCCTCCGCAGGTGACGAGAGAGCTGTCCAGGCACACCGAGCTGGGCAACACCAGCCTGCGTTGGGGCCAGGAGGACAATGGCGTGGTGTTCTCGAAAGACGAGGAGGAAGATGGTGAGATGCTTAAGCAGCACAGCCTTGGCGTCGCGCATTCTGAATGCCAGGAACTTCATCGGTGATGTCTTTGCTCCACAGGGCAGTGCCACCCTATGGGAGACTGAGTGTCGGAGGATCAGTCTGCACAGGATTCCTCTGTGAAACACTGGCGACTGGCCACTGGCGACAGACCGACATCTAAGAATAATGCAAGCTTCAAATACCGTAGCATTTATATTAAGGTTCAATATATATGGATATAGTATAATATTTTCTCTATGAGTGGTTCTCTGTTTTAACATGAAGGTCTGGTCTCAGTACAGTGAAAATGCATTGAGAGTTGTTTAATGAATATATATATATTATCACATTTAAATGTAGTAGTAGTATTCAGGTCCAAGGAAATACTATTTGAGAATTGTTTGCTTTGGCAATCACTGGTGTATTTTTCCTCTCACGTATGTTTGTAAGGGAACATTCGATCAGCCTTACTGGGCAACTTGACTTTCTGACCAGCTGCTGAAAAGTTGGATTTCAAAAGTTTTTAGGAGAATAAAAATAGTTGGTTAGTTGATGGTTGATGACATTGAAACCACAGATCAGAACAAGTGGACTTACAGTAAGTGGAATATGATTAAACGTCAGATTTTCAATTTTGACAGCTTAGAGACTAACAATAGACTAAACAGATTATGAACATCTATTCTACACAGGGGGACGTAGTGGGATCTTTGTAAATTATTCCATGTATTATAAGTACATGTGTACAGAACAAACACTGAGCTCTAATAAGCTGAATTGTCTATTGGTATCATTAACTTTTCATATGTTCTTAAGTAATTTGATTTGTTATAAATAATAATAATTGCTTACACTTATATAGCACTTTTGTGGACTCTCCACTCAAAGCTCTTTACAGGTTAATGGGGATCCCCTCCACCCCCTTGTGAGCAGGGTGACAGCTGATCCACTGTGAGAGCGGAGGGAGTGTCTCCCTCTACTGCACGGACACCGGAATTCAGGGATTAAGCCGCACTTCCTTAGTGACCATTGCTATGCACGACTTTCGTTTTTTTTATTGCAACAGCAAAAATTCATACCGTACAAACAAGAGTACATATAACATATAACACCAATAACACCGTCAGGGGCTACATACTGTAATACAATTACACTTGACCAAAAAAAAGACTAAACAAGGTAAAAAAAAGATAAGGTCCACACAACTCTCACATTCTTACATTTAGAAATACTGCATTGTAGATAATGCCCTTATGCCTATTTTAAACTTTTCAAACATATGTCTCAGACCATTTCATTTAATCAATATAATAAAGTGTAGTATTAATGATTTAAAAGGAACATACTTCAAGGAACTTCTTGAAGGAGACATACTGTATATATCTGTGCATACTCAGGGTTATAGTGCTACTTAATCACACTGGCATGTATGGAATAAATAGTGGATTATAGTGACCATGCAGCTTGGTGTCGGTCACCAGAGTAATTAAACATAGCAGTAATTGCCTTTGCTCCTAACAAGGCTGTCAAGAAAGGATCGAGGCTGTCAGGGTTGTATAAATCTTGAATATACCTGCTCAATATCTGGAACTGCAGTCGACTTTCATGAGCGTAAGACATCATCCAAACTAGGTACTGTGTAATCATCGTGGTCGTAGCTCCTCTGTCATCCAATGGAAGCACAAGGCACCCGCGTTCAAGTCTTTTGTGAGATCATGTGCATGCATCCAGGATGGATAGTGGTGTACCCTGCTAGTCCAATAAGGGACACACACACACAGAAGAATATGCAGACTCCACCCCGACAGCACTCTGGGTCTGGAATTGAATCCGGGGCCTCTGCAGTACGAGGCAGCCAAGCAAAACCACTGAGCCACAGAGCTGTCCCCCAGGTACTCCATATATATCAAATAAGGAGTCTCAGAGGCTCCTTAACACAATTCTAGCTCCTTAACCTGAAGCACTGGACAATAATGAGACAGGCCAATCTCTATAAAATAAAATAAAAAGCAAACTCGAGCTAAATCTCTTCCTACAAAGTGGATGTCCAAAAGCAAACAGAGTTTTAAAAAATGCATCAACATCTAGGACTACAACACCATGCTTTGACACCCCCAGGGTGGTAGAAACATTCACCACATAATTACTCTGTAATCAGACTTCCTGCAGTTTCAATGTGAAATATACATCTTTCAGCTCAAACGTGTTCTTGCTCTGTGGTGTTGTCATTGGAAGCTTATTAATATTCGTGTCCAGCATTCATGTTCCATGTGCCTGAAGTGTGTTGCCATCTTAAACAGCTTAATAATAAAAATTAATAATAATCCCTTACATTTATATAGTGCTTTTCTGGACACTCCACTCAAAGCACTTTACAGGTTAATGGGGATCCCCTCCAGCCCCACCAGTGTGCAGCCCCACCTGGATGATGCTCCAGTCCGCTCAGCACACAGCAGCTCTCAGTGGGGAGGAGAGCAGAGGGATGAAGCCAGTTCAGAGATGGGGATAATTAGGAGGCTGTGACTGGTAAAGACCACGGGGGGATTAGACCAGGACACTGGGGAAACACCCCTACTCTTTTCGAGAAACGCCCTGGGATTGTTGATGACCACAGAGAGTCAGGACCTCGGTTTGACGTCTCATCCGAAGGACTGCGCCTGTTTACAGTCTAGTGTCCCCATCACTATACTGGGGCATTAGGACCCACACAGACCGCAGGGTGAGCGCCTCCTGCTGGCCACACTAACACCTCTCCCAGCAGTACCTCAGCTTTCCCAGAAGGTCTCCCATCCAAGTACTGACCAGACTCACACTGCTGGGTGTCTGTGGGTTGCCAGTTGCGAGCTGCAGGGTGATATGGCTACTGGCTATCCAGCCTGCGTACTTTAAAAATCTTAAAATCTTTTTTAAAAATCTGCGGCTGGCAGAGAAATCCTACTCCTTTGGGCCCCTGAGCAAGGCCCTTAACCCCAACTGCTCCAGGGGTGCTGTACAATGGCTGACCCTGCACTCTGACCCCCAGCTTCTCTCCCTGTCTGTGTGTCTCATGGAGAGCAAGCTGGGGTCTGTGAAAAGACTTTGTGAAGACAGTGGTAAAAATGGCACACAGCACAGCTTCTTCTGGTGCAAGATGACTACAGCCCCTGCTGCCATCACACACAGAAGTGCCAGAATCACCCTGACATGCAGTCTGGAATCCAGGTGGTCAGAGTTCAGACATGCGGCATAATCTGTTATAGAGACAAGAAAAGTTTCAGACGTTACCTGCTGCATGACAAAAATAATGTGACTCTGTTATCACCCTAGTGTGTGATACAGTATAATACACAGTGATCTGCTCCAGACTCACCTGTGTGTGATACAGTATAATACACACTGATCTGCTCCAGACTCACCCCAGTGTGTGATACAGTATAATACACACTGATCTGCTCCAGACTCACCCGTGTGTGATATAGTATAATACACACTGATCTGCTCCTGTATCACCCCTGTGTGTGATACAGTATAATACACACTGATCTGCTCCAGACTCACCCCCGTGTGTGATATAGTATAACACACACTGATCTGCTCCAGACACTTACCCCAGCTCAGCGTGACGCTGTGGTTGGAGCTGTGATGAGTGACAGTACAGCTGTATTCCTCGATCTTACTCTCTCAGATCTCCACACTCTTCCTCAGCTGTCTCCGTTGGGTCTGAGCCTACTGGACCACACGTCCTCTCCCTCGGTCTCTACAGGCCTGGACAAACTGACATCTATGACTCTAGGACTGAAGCCAGTGACCAGACAGGACAGGGAACAGCTCTGTGTGTCTCCCAGATGCTTGGAAGAGACAAACACCTGAGGAGAGACTGAGAGGGAGACCGGAAGCAATGTTAACACACTGAGAATTAGTGTGGACACTGTGCAAGGTGAGGCGACATCGCTGCACAGACAAAATATAGTGTGGCTCCTTTCTGCAAACCTTTACAACCAAGACATGTCAGTATTAGACAATTATACAAATCAAACACATTTTCTCTTTGTCTGTTCCTCAGGCTAAGAAAGGAGATCACAGTAGAACTGGAGCACTGCAGACACGTCCTATTCACACAGGATCACACAAGCTTCACATTCACACAGACACAGATACACACTCACACACGAGCCAATTTCCCATAAGCCAATTTACCCACCAGCAAGTGGGAGGAAACCCACACAAACATGAGGTGAACATACAAACTCCACACAGACAGCACCCCAGAAACTGCACTGTGCCACCCACTCCTCTGCACATGGGGGAACTTCTTGTGTAGAGCTTCTAGGTGCATTTGTCTCATATTGTATCTGATATCTCTCTGTCTCACCTTTGTGTGGTTTTTGTGTTTCTCTCTGTACTGCAGGAATCTCTTCAGTGTTTCTATACAGTCAGTCTCCAGGAAGAATCTGGTATACTGGTTTTTAATCTTGTTCTGGTTCCAGTCCCTTTGAGTGCCCTCTGCCTCCAGGGAACTTGCTCTCCAGGTCATGTTGTCCACCTCAAAGGACAGGAAGTCTTGTCCATTGAAGCTGTAGTGATCAAAAAGAGCCACACTCCCATCATCCTCCAGTCTACAGCCTTGCCACCTCTGGAGCGCATCTGGAGAGAGAGACCGAGGACACTGACACAGACAGAGAGACCAGGGACAGTGACACACAAAGAGAGACCAAGGACAGTGACACACACACACAGAGACTGGGGACAGTGACACACATAGAGAGACCGGGGACACTGACACACACAAAGAGACCGGGGACAGTGACACACAGAGAGAGACTGGGCACACTGACATACACACAGAGACCGAGCACACTGACACACAGAAAGAGACAGGGGACAGTGACACACACACAGAGAGAGCAGGGACACTGACACACACACACACAGAGACAGAGACAGAGACAGAGACAGAGGACACTGACACGCACACACAGAGAAACAGAGGACACTGACACGCACACAGAGACAGAGACAGGGGCAGGGGCAGGGGCAGAGGACAGAGGACAGAGGACAGAGGACAGAGGACAGAGCGGAGGGCTGACTGACCTTTCCCCATGTTCCTCCCTTTCCTCAGCCTCTCCCTGCTCTCTGTCTCATCGTGCTCGTAGTCGACGTCTCTGAGGCCGGCAGCTCCGCTGGGCCAGCAGAGCCTCCAGGAGGCGCTGTCCCAGTGAGAGACCGTCTGCTGGTCCAGCACCCTGGAGATCAGGAGCTGGGAGAGAGCCCTGCCTCCGACACCGCCGTGGAGCTGTAGACCAGCCAGTGAGAGGCTGAGGCGCTCTCTGTGTGCGGGGGAGTGAAAGGAGAACAGCACTGTTTCCTTAGCACTTGAGTGCGGACCTTTTAATTTCAATTCAATTTATTTGGATATAGTGCCTTTCACGACAGGTTGCCCCAAGTGAACAATGCAAGTGACATTGTGTGAATACAGAACAGAAGAACAGAAGACCAATAGACAACAGAGGAGAGGAACCAAAAACTCCTTAGTATGGAGAAAAGAAACCCCTGGGGGTCCATGGTCAACTGGCTTCCCATCCCTTTTGGGCATTCTAACATTATACAATTAAGAAAAAGAAAATAAATGAATGAGGGTATTAATCCACCCATCCATCATGTCTTCTGTGTGTCAGTACTCCATGCAGATCTCTGTCGAGCAGCAAACTCCTTCTAGATGATAGCTATATCCAAACAGATAGCGCCCATCTAAGACACTGAAGAGATTAAGTTCCTTTCACATGCTGGCCACACACTTCTGACACGAGGAACAGTCCTGGCGGCTCTTGTTCTCTGAGGGAGAATTTCTTTTTTACTGGTGCGATCCTAACTTTTCTCAAGAGCTGGCTGACAAACGTGTCATCGTAATTTTAGACAGACAATCAGACACACACCTACTTGCAGGCAGTCAGTCAGATAGAGTAAGACAGACTCTCGCAGGCAGACAGTCAGACAGTCAGACAATCAGACAATCAGACACACACCTACAGTACTTGCAGGCAGTCAGTCAGTCTGTCAGACAGACACAGGCAGACAGTCAGACAATCACACCTGACACCTGATACCTGAAGGCTCCATGGCTGAAATGTTGTGTTTTCTTTCTTCTCTTTTCAGCATGGAATAAACCTATTCCTTTGCAGGCTACGCATGCTGATGCAGCTACCCCACCTGAATTAGTCAGACAATCAGACACACACCTACATGCAGGCAGTCAGTCAGTCATACACACAGTCTATCAGACAGACTCTTGCAGGCAGTCAGACAGACTTTCGCAGGCAGACAGTCAGACAATCAGAGACACACCTACAGTACTTGCAGGCACACAGTCAGAGAGCCTATCAGACAGACACAGGCAGGAGGACAGAGAGGAAATCTGGCAAACAGACAAACAAACACAGGCAGGCAGACAGACAGACAGGCAAGACCTCCATACACCGGCGTGAGAGGTGATGAGGCTGAGGTACTCACTGGTAAGGCACAGGGCAAACAGCACAGCCAGACACGGCAGCAGGCTCCTCATCGCAGAGGGACATCAGATCACGCTGTGTCAGACCCCAGTGTGGACATTTAAAAAAAATGTTTAATCCTATTTATAAGGATTTTTTATAAACAATCACAAAATAACAGATTCAATCCCTCATGCCCCCCCATCCCCACCTAAAACAACCATCCACTCCTGAAAAAAGAGAAGAAAAACATTAATAAAAAAAAACATTCAAACCATCCATCCATTTTCTAACAGCTGTATCCAGTCCAGGGTCACAGGGGGGAGCTGGAGTCTATCCCAGCAAGCAACAGGCACAAGGCAGGGTTCACCCTGGACAGGACAGCAGTCCATCACAGGACACGCACACACACACCCTAGACAGGGCACCAGTCCATCACAGGACACACACACTCACACACTCACACACACACCCACACACCCACACACACACACACACTGGACAGGGCACCAGTCCATCACAGGACACACACACTCACACACACACACCCACACACACACACACACACACACACACCCTGGACAGGGCACCAGTCCATCACAGGACACACACACCAAGGAGTCAATTAACCCCCCAGCCTGTCTCTGGACTGGGAGGAAACTGGAGCACCAGGAGGAAACCCCCACAGACACAGTTAAGAACTCCACACAGACAGCACCCCAGGTTCTGAACTGATTCCAGGGCAGGAATAACAACCACTGAGCCTCCCCCGGACATGTAAATATCACTAAATAGAGACATGTAAATATCACTTCTCGAACCTGTTGTTTCCAGCTTCCTGTAAAGTCGTGTGGAAAGTTGTTTATTTCTGATACGAAGTAGGAGTGAAACTCCGAAGTAATGAAGACAGAAGTCGGTTCAACGACAAAAGGAGTCAGGCGCCTCTGAAGTCCGCCTACGCGTCAGAAACTGGTGCGCGTTTATGCCCTGGCCCGTTGTCATTGTTTTATTCGGTTATGCAGTTTAAAATATTTTTAAGTTAAAGAGAGCTCTCTACTTCCGTCTCTGGACAGGTTTACGATGATGATACACGCGTTTCCTTGTTCTCTGACTGGCCATGCGGCGGCCATGTGACGAGGAAACGGGAGAGAGCAGGACGAAAATGAAAGAGAGAGAGAGACGGTGGAAATGTGACAGTTAAAATAAACTGCCAGAAGAGAATAACCGTCTCCGTCCCGTCCCTCTCCCTGCAGGCGGAGTGTTTAGTCACCGCCGACCTCACGAACTTTATGATCTGCTACCATCTGGAAAACGGTACCGGAGCATTCGGGCCCGGACTACCAGACTCAGAGACAGTTTTTACCCCTGCACTATCAAACTGTTAAATTCCCAGCCTCTCTCAATCTCACTCTCACCTCACCTCTCACCTATGATCTGAACCTCACAGTGCCTTCTTCCTTTCTTTCTTTCTTACCAAAAAC
Organism: Atractosteus spatula; assembly: GCF_055471065.1. Lineage (NCBI taxonomy): Eukaryota > Metazoa > Chordata > Actinopteri > Semionotiformes > Lepisosteidae > Atractosteus > Atractosteus spatula. The sequence continues at coordinate 9,294 of NW_028296727.1, read as the reverse complement.
CCAAACACACATTGAAAATCTACCTCTACCATACATGTCAAAGGCTCAACCCCCATAATTTCTATCCCTTTATTTTATTCTGTTGATGCATATTTTTGCACACAACCTGTTACCTTTTTGTTGTTTTGCACATTGCCTGTTGTTGGTTTTTTGCACATCGTCTGTTGTTTTTTGCACACTGCCTGTTGTCTCTGTCTTTCTTTTGCTACACAATTGTATTGTTGTTGTTGTTGTTGTTGTTTTCTTATGTCCGAGAGCTAGCTAAATAGCATTTTGTTATACCATATACCATGTATATGAGTGTAATAACAATAAACTTGAACTTGACTTGACTTGACTTGACTTGATTTGATGTTGAACTAAAGTTTGAAAATAAGAACTCGCTGCCTCATTTTTTTCCTGGTTTTCATGGGTTAATGACTTGTCAGAACGTCTGAGCATCTTATGGGTCGCTTGAAGGTGTTGTGTTACAGTGCGTAAAAAAGCTTGGAGACACCCAGATGTACCTGAACACATCTAACAGTCACGTCTCATTTACTTATATCTTCATGTGCCTTAATTTCAGTTCCCTTTCTTTCTACAAGATGCTTACCTCAGAAGGGGGGCACAGGTGTCAGTACTGGGAGTCTGGTGTCCTGTGTGTGTCCTGTGTGTGTCTTCTGTAATGGACTGGTGTCCTGTCCAGTGTGTGTCCTGTGATGGACTGGTGTCCTCTCCAGGGTGTACCCCGCCCTGTGCCCGTTGCATGCAGGAGAGGCTCTGGCTCACCCGCGAGACGATTTGATTTTGGAAAGACAAAGTTCTAGAAGCCGATCGAAGATCCTGAAGAGTGCTTGAGCTGGTATCGCTCTAGGTTGAGCGTAGGGGGTTAAGAGACTCAGTTGCTCCAGGCTGTCAGTGTGGGACATTGTAGCCTGTCTTTAGTCTCCTTCAGACTAAAGAGACTCAGTTCCTGCAGCCTGTCAGTGTGGGACTCTCCCTTCAGACTGGAGACTGTGTTCCTTCAGGCTGTCAGTGTGGGACATTCCCTTCAGACTAAAGAGACTCAGTACCTTCAGTCTGTCAGGGTGGGACACTCCCTTCAGACTGAAGAGACTCAGTTCATGCAGCCTGTCAATGTGGGACACTCCCTTCAGACTAAACAGACTCAGTCCCTCCAGGCTGTCAGTGTGAGACACTCCCTTCAAACTAAAGAGACTCAGTTCCTGCAGCCTGTCAGTGTGGGACACTCCCTTCAGACTGAAGAGATTCAGTTCCTTCAGTCTGTCAGTGTGGGACACTCCCTTCGGACTAAAAAGAAAGTTCCTGCAGCCTGTTAATGTGGGACACTCCCTTCAGACTAAAAAGACTCAGTTCCTGCAGCCTGTCAGTGTGGGACTCTCCCTTCAGACTGAAGAGACTGTGTTCCTCCAGGCTGTCAGTGTGGGACATTCCCTTCAGACTAAAGAGACTCAGTTCCTACAGCCTGTCAGTGTGGGACACTCCCTTCAGACTAAAGAGACTCAGTTCCTGCAGCCTGTCAGTGTGGGACTCTCCCTTCAGACTGGAGACTGTGTTCCTTCAGGCTGTCAGTGTGGGACATTCCCTTCAAACTAAAAAGACTCAGTTCCTTTAGCCTGTCAGTGTGGGACACTACCTTAAGACTAAAGAGACTCAGTACCTTCAGTCTGTCAGGGTGGGACACTCCCTTCAGACTGAAGAGACTCAGTTCATGCAGCCTGTCAATGTGGGACACTCCCTTCAGACCAAAGAGACTCAGTTCCTCCAGGCTGTCAGTGTGGGACATTGCAGCCTGTCTTTAGTCTCCTTCAGACTAAAGAGACTCAGTTCCTGCAGCCTGTCAGTGTGGGACTCTCCCTTCAGACTGGAGACTGTGTTCCTTCAGGCTGTCAGTGTGGAACATTTCCTTCAGACTAAAGAGACTCAGTTCCTTCAGCCTGTCAGTGTGGGACACTACCTTCAGACTAAAGAGACTCAGTACCTTCAGTCTGTCAGGGTGGGACACTCCCTTCAGACTGAAGAGACTCAGTTCATGCAGCCTGTCAATGTGGGACTCTCCCTTCAGACTGAAGAGACTGTGTTCCACCAGGCTGTCAGTGTGGGACTCTCCCTTCAGAATAAAGAGACTCAGTTCCTGCAGCCTGTAAGTGTGGGACACTACCTTCAGACTAATGAGACTCAGTTCCTTCAGTCTGTCAATGTGGGACACTCCCTTCAGACTAATGAGACTCAGTTCCTTCAGTCTGTCAATGTGGGACACTCCCTTCAGACCAAAGAGACTCAGTTCCTCCAAGCTGTCAGTGTGGGACATTGCAGCCTGTTTTTAGTCTCCTTCAGACTAAAGAGACTCAGTTCCTGCAGCCTGTCAGTGTGGGACACTCCCTTCAGACTGAAGAGACTCAGTTCATGCAGCCTGTCAATGTGGGACTCTCCCTTCAGACTGAAGAGACTGAGTTCCTCCAGGCTGTCAGTGTGGGACATTCCCTTCAGATTAAAGAGACTCAGTTCCTGCAGCCTGTCAGTGTGGGACTCTCCCTTCAGACTGAAGAGACTGAGTTCCTCCAGGCTGTCAGTGTGGGACATTCCCTTCAGACTAAAGAGACTCAGTTCCTGCAGCCTGTCAGTGTGGGACACTCCCTTCAGACTACAGAGACTCAGTTCCTGCAGCCTGTCAGTGTGGGACTCTCCCTTCAGACTGGAGACTCTGTTCCTTCAGGCTGTCAGTGTGGGACATTCCCTTCAAACTAAAGAGACTCAGTTCCTTCAGCCTGTCAGGGTGGGACACTCCCTTCAGACTGAAGAGACTCAGTTCATGCAGCCTGTCAATGTGGGACACTCCCTTCAGACCAAAGAGACTCAGTTCCTCCAAGCTTTCAGTGTGGGACATTGCAGCCTGTCTTTAGTCTCCTTCAGACTAAAGAGACTCAGTTCCTGCAGCCTGTCAGTGTGGGACTCTCCCTTCAGACTGGAGACTGTGTTCCTTCAGGCTGTCAGTGTGGGACACTACCTTCAGACTAAAGAGACTCAGTTCCTTCAGCCTGTCAGGGTGGGACACTCCCTTCAGACTGAAGAGACTCAGTTCATGCAGCATGTCAATGTGGGACACTCCCTTCAGACCAAAGAGACTCAGTCCCTCCAGGCTGTCAGTGTGGGAAACTCCCTTCAGACTAAAAAGACTCAGTTCCTGCAGCCTGTCAGGGTGGGACACTCCCTTCAGACTGAAGAGACTCAGTTCATGCAGCCTGTCAATGTGGGACACTCCCTTCAGACTAATGAGACTCAGTTCCTTCAGTCTGTCAATGTGGGACACTCCCTTCAGACTGAAAAGACTCAGTTCCTGCAGCCTCTCAGTGTGGGACTCTCCCTTCAGACTGAAGAGACTGAGTTCCTCCAGGCTGTCAGTGTGGGACATTCCCTTCAGACTAAAGAGACTCAGTTCCTGCAGCCTGTCAGTGTGGGACTCTCCCTTCAGACTGAAGAGACTGAGTTCCTCCAGGCTGTCAGTGTGGGACATTCCCTTCAGACTAAAGAGACTCAGTTCCTGCAGCCTGTCAGTGTGGGACACTCCCTTCAGACTAAAGAGACTCAGTTCCTGCAGCCTGTCAGTGTGGGACTCTCCCTTCAGACTGGAGACTCTGTTCCTTCAGGCTGTCAGTGTGGGACATTCCCTTCAGACTAAAGAGACTCAGTTCCTTCAGCCTGTCAGTGTGGGACACTACCTTTCAGACTAAAGAGACTCAGTGCCCTCAGTCTGTCAGGGTGGGACACTCCCTTCAGACTGAAGAGACTCAGTTCATGCAGCCTGTCAATGTGGGACACTCCCTTCAGACCAAAGAGACTCAGTCCCTCCAGGCTGTCAGTGTGGGAAACTCCCTTCAGACTAAAAAGACTCAGTTCCTGCAGCCTGTCAGGGTGGGACACTCCCTTCAGACTGAAGAGACTCAGTTCCTGCAGCCTCTCAGTGTGGGACTCTCCCTTCAGACTGAAGAGACTGAGTTCCTCCAGGCTGTCAGTGTGGGACATTCCCTTCAGACTAAAGAGACTCAGTTCCTGCAGCCTGTCAGTGTGGGACTCTCCCTTCAGACTGAAGAGACTGAGTTCCTCCAGGCTGTCAGTGTGGGACATTCCCTTCAGACTAAAGAGACTCAGTTCCTGCAGCCTGTCAGTGTGGGACTCTCCCTTCAGACTGGAGACTCTGTTCCTTCAGGCTGTCAGTGTGGGACATTCCCTTCAAACTAAAGAGACTCAGTTCCTTCAGCCTGTCAGGGTGGGACACTCCCTTCAGACTGAAGAGATTCAGTTCATGCAGCCTGTCAATGATGGACACTCCCTTCAGACCAAAGAGACTCAGTTCCTCCAAGCTTTCAGTGTGGGACATTGCAGCCTGTCTTTAGTCTCCTTCAGACTAAAGAGACTCAGTTCCTGCAGCCTGTCAGTGTGGGACTCTCCCTTCAGACTGGAGACTGTGTTCCTTCAGGCTGTCAGTGTGGGACATTTCCATCAGACTAAAGAGACTCAGTTCCTTCATCCTGTCAGTGTGGGACACTACCTTCAAACTAAAGAGACTCAGTTCCTTCAGCCTGTCAGGGTGGGACACTCCCTTCAGACTGAAGAGACTCAGTTCATGCAGCCTGTCAATGTGGGACACTCCTTTCAGACCAAAGAGACTCAGTCCCTACAGGCTGTCAGTGTGGGAAACTCCCTTCAGACTAAAAAGACTCAGTTCCTGCAGCCTGTCAGTGTGGGACTCTCCCTTCAGACTGAAGAGACTGTGTTCCTCCAGGCTGTCAGTGTGGGACACTCCCTTCAGACTAATGAGACTCAGTTCCTTCAGTTTGTCAATGTGGGACTCTCCCTTCAGACTGAAGAGACTCAGTTCCTGCAGCCTGTCAGTGTGGGACACTCCCTTCAGACTAAAGAGACTCAGTTCCTGCAGCCTGTCAGTGTGGGACTCTCCCTTCAGACTTAAGAGACTGTGTTCCTCCAGGCTGTCAGTGTGGGACATTCCCTTCAGAATAAAGAGACTCAGTTCCTGCTGCCTGTCAGTGTGGGACACTACCTTCAGACTAATGAGACTCAGTTCCTTCAGTCTATCAATGTGGGACACTCCCTTCAGACTGAAGAGACTCAGTTCCTGCAGCCTGTCAGTGTGGGGCACTCCCTTCAGACTAAAGAGACTCAGTTCCTGCAGCCTGTCAGTGTGGGACTCTCCCTTCAGACTGAAGAGACTGTGTTCCTCCAGGCTGTCAGTGTGGGACATTCCCTTCAGAATAAAGAGACTCAGTTCCTGCAGCCTGTCAGTGTGGGACACTACCTTCAGACTAATGAGACTCAGTTCCTTCAGTCTGTCAATGTGGGACACTCCCTTCAGACTGAAGAGACTCAGTTCCTGCAGCTGTCAGTGTGGGACACTCCCTTCAGACTAAAGAGTCTCAGTTCCTGTATCCTGTCAGTGTGGGACACTCCCTTTAGACCTAAGAGACTCAGTTCCTTTAGCCTGTCATCTGTCTTCAACCCTGGTACGTATCTGGTTGATTTTCTCTGGACTGATTCCAAAGCTGCAATAAACATTGCTTTGTTTACAACACGTCTAGATAAGTACTGAACACAGTTCATACAGTGAGGCTCAGCTGGACTCGACCTGGGGTTTGTAAGCCAGTTATTCATGGGTCAATTCCTGCTTAAAGTGTAAATACAGAACAATTAAATGTCTCCAAATCTTGATTTTCAGTTTTTTTTTTTCACTCATTTTTGCTGGGAGGAGACACAAGTTTCTGAAACTACTCGCAGGAAACCGAACGACATGTCACCCCCCCCACGTCCCTCCAGCATAGCAGTGGGGGTTCAAATAGCTGTGCCGCTCACACCCGCGCCTGTGTGAGTGTGACACAGCTGGCCTCTGCAGAGACGCCATGGGACTCCGAGCCTGCCTCTTCATCTCCCTGCTCCTCCTGCTGCTGCTCCCTATGAACCGCGTGGGGGAAGTCACCGGATGCTCCGGCGACTCCACAGGTGAGCGAGCTCCGTCTTCCCATCCTCTTTCCATCACCTTCCATAACCTGGCCCCCAGCACACTACCGAGTCCCAGAGCGTTCTACACACATACAGTACGTGCATTTCGAAAAACACATCCAGCAGATGTTTGGAGATATTTGGGTGTTCTGTTTTGTTACGTTTCTGTGTGTAAAACACAGCTGCTGGGAGGCAGGACAAAAATCATAGAAATGAAAGTATTACTGTAGTGTAAATGTTCATATCCACAGTTCTCCACAGACATACGATATGTACATGTACTGTACACAGATCACATAGGGAGCTGTGTCAGCATGCGTAGGCTGCAAAGCAACAAGTAAAGGTTATACATGTACGTACATATCATATGTGTGCCAAGATCTATGTATATGAACAAGTACAGGTTTATTCCACACTGAAAAGAGAAGAAAAAAAGAAGTTTATATGATGAAATGTTGTTTTTCTTCTCTTTTCAGCGTGGAATAAACCTGTACTTGTTCATATACATAGATCTCGGCACACATACGATGTGTAAATAGGTCTATAATTTATACATACTGTGCATCACACCTTTCAGAGAGCTCAGCAGCCGAAACAGTGGGTTTTTTCTTTCTGCTGAACTCTATATGACTTTACTGGTCTCTTAAACACCAGTGCATTTCATTTAATCTCCCTGTCCCAGTACTGTCGCTTTCCACTGTGTATGTACTGGATAGGAACCAGATAATTTACTGTAGGAGCTGCACCACAGACAGAATATCTACATATTGCACGTGTTTTATATCTAAACATATTCTGTAATTCCAGCTTCAAAGCTAAATATCTGGTTCTCAAAAACTGAAAAGGATTATGAGGAGTAGAAGCAGCAGCAATTGGAAGAAAAGCATCAAAAGCATCGACGTTAGTAGAGAAATGGAGCTTTTCTTCAGGTTAATATGACGCAGTAAGAGCAATCACTCTGGTAGAGCAGATGCAACCCGCTATCTTGTTTGGAATTAGCAGTGTTAACTCAAGGACACATCTACAACAAACTACTTCCCTTGTTAACTGGTTAATTACTTCTGCAAATACATCATTTGTATTAATTGTTTTTGTCCTCCGATAAACACCTATGGAAAATATAAGCCTTTCTGGTTATAGTGTGGAGCACCACACCCCTTAGATAGGACCATAAGATAAGATCACTTTATTGGCCATATAAAGTTTCTTGCATTAGGAAATTGTCTTTTTGCAGACCCCAGCTTGCTCTCCATGAGACACACAGGCACACAGACGGGGAGAGAAGCTGGGGGTCAGAGCACGGGGTCGTTTATACAGCGCCCCTGGAGCACTTGGAGTTAAGGGCTGTGCTCGGGGGCCCAACAGAGTAGGATTCCTCTGCCGGCTGTGGGATTCTGTGGCAACCTTTCAGCCACAGGCACAGATCCTTAGCCACAGAGCCACCACACCGCCCCTTTGTTTAAAGAAGTGTCAGTTGGCCCATCTGGCCTGTGTGACAGCCCATCGCCAATTGGGCTGAGAGAAGCCAGGGTATTGGCTTCAACAACATGGACAGGGCAGCTTGTTCCTCACTCCTCTCCACACGAGCGTTTTCTAATTTGTCTGACACTAAAAATTCACCTCTTCCTTACACGAACATACAAAAAACATTGCCGGCAATTGCAAGATTGCAAGGAAGCATTTTTTTTACCGTTTCTATTTTCTCTGCTCTTGTCGATCGTATCTATCTGGCTCTTGCAACTCCAAGAGGAAATCGACAAACGGCTTTTTAAAAAGCCACAGAAACCCAACAGGAAGCTGCTGCACTAAATATGCAGTCAGAACTGTGGGGGTGTGTGTGTGGGTGTATACAGTGCCTTGCGAAAGTATTCGGCCCCCTTGAACTTTTCAACCTTTTGCCACATTTCAGGCTTCAAACATAAAGATATAATTTTTTTATTTTATGTGAAGAATCACCAACAAGTGGGACACAATTGTGAAGTGGAACGAAATCTATTGGATTTTTGAAACTTTTTTAACTAATAAAAAAATGAAAAGTGGGGCGTGCAAAATTATTCGGCCCCCTTGCGTTAATACTTTGTAGAGCCACCTTTTGCTGCGATTACAGCTGCAAGTCGCTTGGGGTATGTCTCTATCAGTTTTGCACATCGAGAGACTGAAATTCTTGCCCATTCTTCCTTGCAAAACAGCTCGAGCTCAGTGAGGTTGGATGGAGAGCGTTTGTGAACAGCAGTTTTCAGCTCTTTCCACAGATTCTCGATTGGATTCAGGTCTGGACTTTGACTTGGCCATTCAAACACCTGGATACGTTTATTTGTGAACCATTCCTTTGTAGATTTTGCTGTATGTTTGGGATCATTGTCTTGTTGGAAGATAAATCTCCGTCCCAGTCTCAGGTCTTTTGCAGACTCCAACAGGTTTTCATCCAGAATGGTCCTGTATTTGGCTGCATCCATCTTCCCCTCAATTGTAACCATCTTCCCTGTCCCTGCTGAAGAAAAGCAGGCCCAAACCATGATGCTGCCACCACCATGTTTGACAGTGGGGATGGTGTGTTGAGGGTGATGAGCTGTGTTGCTTTTACGCCAAACATATCGTTTTGCATTGTGGCCAAAAAGTTCGATTTTGGTTTCATCTGACCAGAGCACCTTCTTCCACATGTTTGGGGTGTCTCCCAGGTGGCTTGTGGCAAACTTTAGACGAGACTTTTTATGGATATCTTTGAGAAATGGCTTTCTTCTTGCCACTCTTCCATAAAGGCCAGATTTGTGCAGTGTAAGACTGATTGTTGTCCTATGGACAGACTCTCCCACCTCAGCTGTAGTTCTCTGCAGTTCATCCAGAGTGATCATGGGCCTCTTGGCTGCATCTCTGATCAGTCTTCTCCTTGTCTGAGCTGAAAGTTTAGAGGGACGGCCAGGTCTTGGTAGATTTGCAGTGGTCTGATACTCCTTCCATTTCAAGATGATCGCTTGCACAGTGCTCCTTGGGATGTTTGAAGCTTGGGAAATCTTTTTGTATCCAAATCCGGCTTTAAACTTCTCCACAACAGTATTACGGACCTGCCTGGTGTGTTCCTTGGTCTTCATGATGCTCTCTGCGCTTTCAACAGAACCTTGAGACTATCACAGAGCAGGTGCATTTATACAGAGACTTGATTACACACAGGTGGATTCTATTTATCACCATCAGTCATTTAGGACAACATTGGATCATTCAGAGATCCTCGCTGAACTTCTGGAGTGAGTTTGCTGCACTGAAAGTAAAGGGGCCGAATAATTT
>NW_028296726.1:35000-80232 GCF_055471065.1 Atractosteus spatula | reverse complement strand
AAGCTTGTCTCTCAATAATAATAATTCAGTGTGGGATCTCCTGTCCCAGCCTGGGGAACAGTGAGCCAGACTCTCAATAATATTAATAATTAATAATACAGTGTGATCTACTGTCCCAGCCTGAGGAACAGACAGTGAGCCTGTCTCTCAATAATAATACAGTGTGTGACCACCTGTCCCAGACTGAGGAAAAGACAGTGAGTCTGTCTCTAAATAATTATAATACAGTGTGTGACCTCCTGTCCCAGACTGAGGAAAAGACAGTGAGTTTGTCTCTAAATAATAATAATACAGTGTGGGATCTCCTGTCCCAGCCTGGGGAACAGTGAGCCAGACTCTCAATACTAATAATACAGTGTGATCTACTGTCCCAGCCTAAGGAACAGACAGTGAGCCTGTCTCTCAATAATAATACAGTGTGTGACCACCTGTCCCAGCCTGGGGAACAGACAGTGAGCCTGTCTCTCAATAATAATACAGTGTGTGATCTCCTGTCCCAGCCTGAGGAACAGACTTTGAGCATGTCTCTCAACAATAATATGAATAAACTTTGTGATCTCCTGTCCAGCCTGAGGAACAGACAGTGAGCCTGTCTCTCAATAATAATAATAATATAGTGTGTGATCTCCTGTCCCAGCCTGGGGAACAGACAGTGAACCTGTCTCTCAATAATAATAATAATACAATGTGTGACCTCCTGCCCCAGCCTGAGGGCCATGCTTAGCCATGTTTTTAAAATTAAATTATAACGATTTCTGTGTTTGATAATGGTAGCAAAGCCTTCCTTAGCCTCAGTGCGTTGATATTTTTTATTAATCTAATATCAGGAATCTCACCATGTGCATGCTGGGCTGTGGAATATATGTATTTCTTTATGTACTGTAAAATCTAAATACCACCTCTTTCTGGTTACTTATCCTTTATTGTATAATCAGGGCCAAATAAAACTAAATCAGTGTCACCTGCTGGGTTCAAAACGCCTTCAGGGGACACCAAATAGGAGGCACTGGACTATAAATACCCATCCATGTTATAACACACTCACCAAGGGTTTTTTAGTTTAACTCTGAGCTTTGAGAGATTTAATACCTATGGTACCCATATTCACCCTTTATTTAAGGGAAGTACACATCCTAGACACACAGGAAACCCTCTCGCCCCAAGGGACGACCGGTACTTTGGATGGTCATGATTGAACTTGGCTTACAACAGACTTCTTTGGAAATGGTAATTCTTTCACATGGCTTGGCAAACTACCTGGCCCAGCTAAGACAGGTACTTTGGATGTTAATGCTTGAAACTAGACTTTTTTGGATATGGTAATTCTTTCAGGTGGCTTAGCAAGCTCCCTGCTCCAGCTAAGACAAGTACTTTGGATGTTAATGCTTGAAACTAGACATCTTTAGAAATGGTAATTCTTTCTGAGGGCTTGGGAAACTCTATTTCTTTGAATGCACCTGCACCGTTGAATATACTTTAAACCCATGCTTAGCCATGTTTTTAAAATTAAATTATAACGATTTCTGTGTTTGATAATGGTAGCAAAGGCTTCCTCCACCCACTGCTTTGCCAAAGGGGAGTGCTGTTTTCTGGGATGGGTAGAGTCTTTGCTCGGGGTAACTTTCTGCTGAGTGCAATATACCTTTCACTTTTCACCTGCAATCGAGACAGGAGGTACAGTAACTCTGAGACTTGACTAAGGTCCTGGATATTGAATCACCACTACGATCAAGAGGTAAGACTTTACATTTTTACTTTTAAATGCATTTGCTGATAACCTTTTAAAACTAATATGCAGTCAGGCAGATGCATCTTTATTCTTAAGCGTCTCTCAGTGCATTGATTTTGTTTTTACTAATCTAATATCAAGAATCTCATCATGTGCATGCTGAGGTGTGGACTATATCTTTGTGTTAAATGGTATTGTTTTGTATATTGTATAATTGAAATACAGCCTCTTTCTGGTTACAAGTATTGGCTTAGAAGACTTCTCCTTGCATTGTATAATCAGGGCCAGTTCAATGGGGCATTTCATTAATTGAGAGCTCTTTCTAGTAGAAAATGCAATAAGTTTTAGTAGTAAATTGCATTTGTTGGTTTTTAAGGAGTAAGAGTGCAGGGGGTTTAAACCTGCAATCCAGTGTGTTGAAGTATTTCACAACACTACCTCTAGCACATCTGGAAATAAATCCTCATAATGATTATTGCCCTGGGCATGTACCAAAAAATCAGTGAGCATATATATATATATCACTGTGTTGAAGTTAGAGATACAGAATAACTGCAAACACATCCTAAATACAGTGTTCCTGCACCTTTGAACTCATCCAGAATGTATCGTTTTTTGAAAGGGATTGCTGTCAGAATGCACAACTGAATCCCAAACAGAATCTCTAGTCAAATATGATCATTTGTGAAACAGGCAAATGAGTCTCTCAGGGGCCCATTGCTCATTTTCAGACACATGTATGCAATACTTTCACCATGCGTTGAGCAATAGGGATTAAAGATACCAGATGTAAGGTTTAAAAGTGATTCTGAGGTGCAACACATCAGCGATACAGGTAGGCATCTGAAATGCAGGGTTTGAGAGCCCTTCAGGGAACACCGTACCCTAAAGGTACCAGAAGTTCACTAGTGGACTTAGGTACTAATGCTTAGTACAAGCATTAAGTCACTGTCACCGCTGTTACAATGTGATTGCTACATATCTTCCATTGCTTTCATTACCTTTTACTTTTTAAAATGAACTCAAATTGTGTATAATGTAATAATTTAAGCAGAATAAAGTAGAAGTCATTCTGAGGTGCCACATGTGAGGGATACAGCTAGGCATCTGAAATGCAGGGTTTGAGAGCCCTTTCAGGAGCACTGCATCCATTGAGACAGACCCGTGCATGTTAAACAAATGACCATTTCTTTCAGCATTAGAGACTAAATATACTAAACGTATGATGCTAAAACGTTATTTTCACATATATTAATGTAATAAATGATTGCTTATGCTTTATAAACAAATCTAATTAAAATGAAAGATTAAGTTTTGTATTTATCTTGACCATAGAACATGATTTTCTTTGTATTTCAAGCCCACAAAGTGACCAAATGACGCACTACATGATATAAGGAAGATTATCACATGCATATCGGTATTATCTTTCTTATGAAAATGCATTCCTTTCATTACCTTTTACTTTTAAAATGAACTCAAATTGTGTAGAATGTAATAATTTAAGTAGAATAGATTCTAATAATATAATGATCCAGTGTGTTGCACTGGCCTGGTCAGCCGGGCCTGGGGGATGGTGCACATAGCACTTTCAGTGCTGGAGGTGTTAAAGGGGGAGGTGTTGGAGAGTGGCAGCTGTGGGGGATGGCTGGGTGAGTAGCTGTCAGGGGTTGTAGCTTTTCCTTTGCAGCTTGTCCTCTGGGGCCATGATTAAGAGGGACGGCCGGGGGCATTCGTATTGCATTCGTAAATTGCATTTGTTGGTTTTTAAGGAGTAAGAGTGCAGGGGGTTTAAACCTGCAATCCAGTGTGTTGAAGTATTTCACAACACTACCTCTAGCACATCTGGAAATAAATCCTCATAATGATTATTGCCCTGGGCATGTACCAAAAAATCAGTGAGCATATACAGTGCCTTGCGAAAGTATTCGGCCCCCTTGAACTTTTCAACCTTTTGCCACATTTCAGGCTTCAAACATAAAGATATAATTTTTTTATTTTATGTGAAGAATCACCAACAAGTGGGACACAATTGTGAAGTGGAATGAAATCTATTGGATTTTTGAAACTTTTTTAACTAATAAAAAAATGAAAAGTGGGGTGTGCAAAATTATTCGGCCCCTTTACTTTCAGTGCAGCAAACTCACTCCAGAAGTTCAGCGAGGATCTCTGAATGATCCAATGTTGTCCTAAATGACTGATGGTGATAAATAGAATCCACCTGTGTGTAATCAAGTCTCTGTATAAATGCACCTGCTCTGTGAGAGTCTCAAGGTTCTGTTGAAAGCGCAGAGAGCATCATGAAGACCAAGGAACACACCAGGCAGGTCCGTAATACTGTTGTGGAGAAGTTTAAAGCCGGATTTGGATACAAAAAGATTTCCCAAGCTTCAAACATCCCAAGGAGCACTGTGCAAGCGATCATCTTGAAATGGAAGGAGTATCAGACCACTGCAAATCTACCAAGACCTGGCCGTCCCTCTAAACTTTCAGCTCAGACAAGGAGAAGACTGATCAGAGATGCAGCCAAGAGGCCCATGATCACTCTGGATGAACTGCAGAGAACTACAGCTGAGGTGGGAGAGTCTGTCCATAGGACAACAATCAGTCTTACACTGCACAAATCTGGCCTTTATGGAAGAGTGGCAAGAAGAAACCCATTTCTCAAAGATATCCATAAAAAGTCTCGTCTAAAGTTTGCCACAAGCCACCTGGGAGACACCCCAAACATGTGGAAGAAGGTGGTCTGGTCAGATGAAACCAAAATCGAACTTTTTGGCCACAATGCAAAACGATATGTTTGGCGTAAAAGCAACACAGCTCATCACCCTCAACACACCATCCCCACTGTCAAACATGGTGGTGGCAGCATCATGGTTTGGGCCTGCTTTTCTTCAGCAGGGACAGGGAAGATGGTTACAATTGAGGGGAAGATGGATGCAGCCAAATACAGGACCATTCTGGATGAAAACCTGTTGGAGTCTGCAAAAGACCTGAGACTGGGACGGAGATTTATCTTCCAACAAGACAATGATCCCAAACATACAGCAAAATCTACAAAGGAATGGTTCACAAATAAACGTATCCAGGTGTTTGAATGGCCAAGTCAAAGTCCAGACCTGAATCCAATCGAGAATCTGTGGAAAGAGCTGAAAACTGCTGTTCACAAACGCTCTCCATCCAACCTCACTGAGCTCGAGCTGTTTTGCGAGGAAGAATGGGCAAGAATTTCAGTCTCTCGATGTGCAAAACTGATAGAGACATACCCCAAGCGACTTGCAGCTGTAATCGCAGCAAAAGGTGGCTCTACAAAGTATTAATGCAAGGGGGCCGAATAATTTTGCACGCCCCACTTTTCATTTTTTTATTAGTTAAAAAAGTTTAAAAAATCCAATAGATTTCGTTCCACTTCACAATTGTGTCCCACTTGTTGGTGATTCTTCACATAAAATAAAAAATTTATATCTTTATGTTTGAAGCCTGAAATGTGGCAAAAGGTTGAAAAGTTCAAGGGGGCCGAATACTTTCGCAAGGCACTGTATATATATATCACTGTGTTGAAGCTAGAGATACAGAATAACTGAAAACACATCCTAAATACAGTGTTCCTGCACCTTTGAACTCATCCAGAATGTATCGTTTTTTGAAAGGGATTGCTGTCAGAATGCACAACTGAATCCCAAACAGAATCTCTAGTCAAATATGATCATTTGTGAAACAGGCAAATGAGTCTCTCAGGGGCCCATTGCTCATTTTCAGACACATGTATGCAATACTTTTACCATGCGTTGAGCAATAGGGATTAAAGATACCAGATGTAAGGTTTAAAAGTGATTCTGAGGTGCAACACATCAGCGATACAGCTAGGCATCTGAAATGCGGGGTTTGAGAGCCCTTCAAGGAACACCGTACCCTAAAGGTACCAGAAGTTTACTAGTACAAGCATTAAGTCACTGTCACCCCTGTTACAATGTGATTGCTACATATCTTCCATTCCTTTCATTACCTTTTACTTTTTAAAATGAACTCAAATTGTGTATAATGTAATAATTTAAGTAGAATAAAGTAGAAGTCATTCTGAGGTGCCACATGTGAGGGATACAGCTAGGCATCTGAAATGCAGGGTTTGAGAGCCCTTTCAGGAGCACTGCATCCATTGAGACAGACCCGTGCATGTTAAACAAATGACCATTTCTTTCAGCATTAGAGACTAAATATACTAAACGTATGATGCTAAAACGTTATTTTCACATATATTAATGTAATAAATGATTGCTTATGCTTTATAAACAAATCTAATTAAAATAAAAGCTTAAGTTTTGTATTTATCTTGACCATAGAACATGATTTTCTTTGTATTTCAAGCCCACAAAGTGACCAAATGACGCACTACATGATATAAGGAAGATTATCACATGCATATCGGTATTATCTTTCTTATGAAAATGCATTCCTTTCATTACCTTTTACTTTTAAAATGAACTCAAATTGTGTAGAATGTAATAATTTAAGTAGAATAGATTCTAATAATATAATGATCCAGTGTGTTGCACTGGCCTGGTCAGCCGGGCCTGGGGGATGGTGCACATAGCACTTTCAGTGCTGGAGGTGTTAATGGGGGAGGTGTTGGAGAGTGGCAGCTGTGGGGGATGGCTGGGTGAGTAGCTGTCAGGGGTTGTAGCTTTTGCTTTGCAGCTTGTCCTCTGGGGCCATGATTAAGAGGGACGGCCGGGGGCATTCGTATTGCATTCGTAAATTGCATTTGTTGGTTTTTAAGGAGTAAGAGTGCAGGGGGTTTAAACCTGCAATCCAGTGTGTTGAAGTATTTCACAACACTACCTCTAGCACATCTGGAAATAAATCCTCATAATGATTATTGCCCTGGGCATGTACCAAAAAATCAGTGAGCATATATATATATATATCACTGTGTTGAAGCTAGAGATACAGAATAACTGAAAACACATCCTAAATACAGTGTTCCTGCACCTTTGAACTCATCCAGAATGTATCGTTTTTTGAAAGGGATTGCTGTCAGAATGCACAACTGAATCCCAAACAGAATCTCTAGTCAAATATGATCATTTGTGAAACAGGCAAATGAGTCTCTCAGGGGCCCATTGCTCATTTTCAGACACATGTATGCAATACTTTTACCATGCGTTGAGCAATAGGGATTAAAGATACCAGATGTAAGGTTTAAAAGTGATTCTGAGGTGCAACACATCAGCGATACAGCTAACCTTGATAATCAGCCTAAATGATGCAGACTACAGCAAAACGACTGACTTTGAAAAGGGAATGAATGTCCGGAAGTAGTGTAACCAGCTTGAAATGCTTCTCTGGACCTCTAACTAAAAGAAACCGGGAACCGGCAGTGGCATCGACTCCTTTCGAACTGGGATCCTATTGCAGCTCGTGGTGGTGTAACTCTTCCGTATCTGATACTGGACCAAGCACATCAGGGGAGAGCGCGAACGCAGTCCCCCACTACCAGAAATGATGCAGTCGAGATTCCCACATTTTTTTTATTGAAAATGCAATCAATCAAATATAAAATGCAGTATCCAGAAAACAAACCATCAATGTAATCCAAAAATAAAACACACCCAAACCAATTCACAGCAAACACCCATATACATACACATCGTATTTCCATAAACCCGCCCCTTATGCAAAACAACCCTCCCATTTCCCAAAAAACATGACAATCCATCAATAACCATCAATTCAAAAACAGAAATTACAAGAAAAATTAACCGTCGCATTCGTACCCCAAAGCTTCATCGAAATCTTTCTCACACCGTTCACACTCCCCCAAGGACTGTCCTAACATACGGATACCAGTAACAAATCTATCTTTAAGCATATTTTTTTTTCTTATAAAATATACTTTAATCAGAAAAAAAAACATCGCAAAAGTAATACATCTCACACAGTAACTCTCCGAAAAACGACGGCGGAACGGCGGTGATTGTCCGTTATCAATCGTTGCAAGGGTGGGCGGATTTGCGCTATTGTGAGAGTCCCTCCAAACCCTACCACTTGCTGTTAATCCTTAGTCCCTGTACAGGGTCCATAGTCCTTTCCAGCGCTCCTTTGCCGTAGGGAAACCCCATTTGGCAATGTCGCGCTTCATCCTCCTCCTGAGGTCCGCCAGGATCCTCTCCTCCAGCTCCCTCGCTCCCCACTTGATGTTGTGCCGGATGAGATTGTTCCTCGCGTCCCACAGGCCTTTCTTTGTGAGGGACAGCAGCAGCCACATCAGGAACTGCATCCCCTTGTCTATTCCGGTAGGTGCCAGCCCCAGCAGAATGTACTGGTAACTGAGCACCGCGCCCGTTCCCAGGAGTTGCATTATGTTGTCCATTCTGCCCCACACCGCCTTAGCGAAGGGACAGCTCCAGAACACGTGCTCCTGAGTCTCCTCGGCGAAACACGTGTCCCGGGGGCAATGCGGATTCCTGGAAATCGAGTGTCTGTAGAGGACCTCTCTGGTAGCCAGTCTCTTGTGTACGGCCATCCAGTTGAGGTCCTTCAGTTGATTGTCCAGTTCTTTCGGCTGCGTCCTTTCCCAGACTTGTCTGGGAACTCGCAGCCTTTCGTCGGCGACCAGATGCCCCCTCACCTCTTTGTACAGACATCTGTGGTTGGTGCAGAGCTCCGGCTGTCTCGTGGCCTCGTACCTCCTGCTCCACTTGACAGCGTGGGTGTAGAACTCCGGTCGCCTCTCTGCCTTGGGCCCAGTGTTTGACCACTGGACCAATTGCCTCATTGGGATGGAGAGCCACAGCCTGACAAAGTACTGGTACTTGTGGCCGATGGGCTCCCGCAGTGCCCGACAGAGGTTGCAGTAGAAGATGCAGTCGAGTTTCAGGGGGAAATGTGGGACATCTCGACCCCCTTCCTCGACCGGCTGACACATCCGGTTCCTTGTGATGCTCTCGTACCTGCCGCCCCAGACGAAGCCGAAGATCATCCCTTGCAGCGCTCGTCTGAGTCTGGCCGGCAGCGGGTACACCACAGCCAGGTAAACCAAAGCCGGCAGGACGTCTGCATTCAACACCATCACTTTCCCTGTATAGGACAGCGACCGCGTTTTCCACAGACCCAGCTTCGCGTTCACCTTGGCGATCCTCTCCGTCCAGATGTTGGTCTCGTTGTCCTGGCTCTGGAAGGAAACCCCCAGTGTTCTGAGGGGCTCCGTGCAGAGCTCGAGACCCTCCGGCGCCGTCGTCCTGTGCTTCCAGGGCCCGAAGAACTTCAGTTTGCTCTTTCGGCGGTTGAGCTTCGACCCCGAGGCTCTGGAGTATTGCTCCATGACCTGCAGGGCCCTCCTCAACCCCCTGTCCGACCTCAGGAACAGCGTCGTGTCGTCGGCGTACTGGGAGATCTTCAGGGTTTCCCCCGCGCCTCCCGGTATCTCCAGGCCGTCGATGACAGGGTCCCGTCTCACCGCCTCTGCTAAGGGCTCTGTGAAGAGAACATAGAGAAGGGGTGAAAGGGGGCAGCCCTGTCGTACTCCGGATTCCTGGGGAATGAAATCCCCCAGGTTTCCGTTCACGTTCACTCTGCTGCCCACGTCAGAGTACAGAATCTGAATCCAGCGGCTGAAACTCTCTCCGAAACCGAAGCGTTCCAGCACCCTGAACAGATAGCTGTGGTTCACTCTGTCGAAGGCTTTCTCCTGGTCCAGGCTGACCACCATCATGGGCACGTTCCGGTCCTCGGCCCAGGCGATGGCGTCTCTGGTCAGCTGGAGGTTCCAGCTGACGGATCGCCCCTCCACCCCACACGTCTGGTCGCTGTGGATGATGTGGGGGAGGGCGGTTCTCAGTCTGCCGGTCAGGAGCTTGGACAGGATCTTTACGTCCACGCAGAGCATCGTGATCGGCCTCCAGTTTTTGAGGTCGGCGGCGTCTCCTCCCTTGAAGAGCAGGGAGATGACGCCCTCCCTCATGGTGTCTCCGAGTTTCCCCCGGCGGAAGATCTCCTGCGCCACTTCCACCAGATCTGCCGCCAGGGTGTCCCAGAAGCAGGTGTAGAATTCCTTGGGGAGTCCGTCCGGCCCCGGCACCTTGCCATTCTCCATGGACAAGAGCGCCGCCTTCAGCTCCTCGGCCGTGATCGGACCCTCCAAGTCCTCCCTCACCTCCTCCGGTACTCGTGCCGTGAGCCCCTCCAGAAAAGCATCGCCTGCCTCCACCTCCGTCTGCTTTTCTGAAAAGAGCTCCTTGTAGAAAGCGGTGGCCGCTTCTACTTTGTCGCTCTCGTCCAGCATTTCCTCTCCATCTCCCCGTCTCAGGCTGTGGATCACCCTCTTTTTCTGGGCTCCTCGGACCTGATTGAAGAAATAGGAGGAACAGGTTTCATTATTTTCATAATGCTCCCTTTGTGCCTTGACCAGGAAAGCCTTGGCTTTCTCGGTGTGCAGGTTGCGGAGCCTCTCCTTCAGGTCCCGTGCCCGGGCTGAATTGAAGGCTCCTCCCCCGTTAGCCGAGCTGTACTCCTCCTCGAGTTGCCTCTGGAGTCGTGCAGCTTCCTTCCTCTCCCTGGCCGCCTTCCGTCTGCAGTACGTCTGCGCCAGGGTTCGGGTCCTGTCCTTCACCGACTCCCACCATTCCACCACGGAGCTGTAGCCGTCCCTCAGGTCGACCCAGCTCGCGTAGTCCTTCCGGAACAGTGCCCTGAAGTCGTCTTCCTCCAGTATCTCCCGGTTCAGCTTCCAGTACCCACGACCGAATGCCGGCAGGCTAGTGTTAGCCACCACCGTCAAGCGCTCGTGGTCGGAATAATAATACCGTGTGTGATCTTCTGTCTGAGTATGGGGAACAGAAAGTGAGCCTGTCTCTCAGTAATAATAATATAGTTTGTGATCCACTGTCACAGCCCGGGGAACAGACAGTCAGTCCGTCTCTCAATAATAATAATACAGTGTGTGACCTCCTATCCCAGCCTGCGGAACAGTGAGCCAGACTCTCAATAATAATAATACAGTGAGATCTCCTGTCCCAGCCTGTGGAACAGTGAGCCTGTCTCTCAATAATAAAAATACAGTTTGTGATCTCCTATCCCAGCCTGAGGAACAGACAGTGAGCCTGTCTCTCAATAATAATAATAATACAGTGTGAGACCTCCTGTCCCAGCCTGAGGAACAGACAGTAAACCTGTCTCTCAATAATAATAATCCAGTGTGTGATCTCCTGTCTTAGCCTGGGGAACACTGAGTCTGTCTCTCAATACTAATAATATAGTGTGTGATTTCCTGCCCCAGCTAGAGGAAAAGACAGTGAGCCTGTCTCTCAATAATAATAATACAGTGTGTGACCTCCTGTCCCAGCCTGGAGAACAGTGAGCAGACTCTCAATAATAAGAATACAGTGTGATCTACTGTCCCAGTCTGAGGAACAGTGAGCCTGTCTCCCAATAATAATAATAATGCAGTCAGTGACCTCCTGTCCCAGCTTGAGGAAGAGACAGTGAGCCTGCCTCTTAATAATAATAATACAGTTTGTGATCTCCTGTCTCAGCCAGGGGAACAGACAGTAAACCTGTTTCTCAATAATACTAATCCAGTGTGTGATCTCCTGTCTTAGCCTGAGGAACAGACAGTGATCCAGTCTCTCAATAATAATAATCCAGTGTGGTATGTCCAGTCCCAGTCTGAGGAGAAAACAGACTGGGACACAGAGAGTGAGAGAGAGAGAGGAGGCAGCACAGAAGATGTGCTCCTAATTTCTTTGAGATTTTATTGTTTTCTGGAACTGAACAAATAGTCTAGGAATAAGGCGACATCTAACAAAACTAAAGAAAACTACAGAAGTAAAGAAATAATTTGCCATTGGAAAAAAAATCAACAAAGCAAACATCTAAAAAACTGAAGATCAACTATAAGACACAGCTACACCTGAGGATAAAGGACCTGAGGAAAAACTCCAAAAAGAAAAATCCCCAAGAGGTAAAGAGAAACAAACAGAAAAGGAATAATTAAAACAAGGAAATAAGAATAAGAAGACAAGAAAGAAAGAAAGAAAGAAAGAAAAAGTACACCAAAGGAAACAAGAAGGAAAGGGAAAATAGAAGCAGAATCAAGAGAAGCCAAGAACTCAGCCATCAACACGAAAAACACCTGATAAGCCCTGTTCTTTCTTCTCCTTTCTTGAAGAGGCCTCTAAAAAATTGAACTGCTTTGCTAGATAAAAGTTTAAAAAGTCTTTAGAAAAAGTTACCTTAAAGTTTAAATTAAACAAAATACCACTTGGGCCCACTACACTCAAAAGGTCAAAGTTGAAGAACCTGTTCCCAAGCAACAGGGGGCTGATTGTATTCAAAACGCCCGAGCCAGGCCGTCTGTTTGCTCTTCTCACCTGGGCCCATTGTATTTAAAAGAGGAAGATGAGTACAGAGCAGAACACAGCCCCACTGGACCAGCCCTGCCCCCTCAGCACAGTACTCCAGTACCCTGAGGGCGTGAAAACAGTTAAGACCAGGAAACAGTACAAAGACTCCTGGATGAAAGAAAACCCAGAGACCCTCATTGCTGACTACTGCCAGGCAGGAGAATAACACATAAAAACCAACCTGCTCTTTTTTACTGAGCATCCGAATGCCTGGCACACAGCTGTGTGTAAGAATTATACAAACACCACCAGAAGGGGCATCAGCAAAGGCAGGCAAATCTCCATAGGGGGCAACAGCGAGGTAGAAGACACTGTCCTGACTGTCAACACCTACCACAATGGTACAGTGATGATACAGGGCAGTGAGGCCGCTCTGGAGCTTTTTGAGGAAAAGTTCACAGACCTTAAAACACAGGCTGACCTGGAGAAACCTCC
Organism: Atractosteus spatula; assembly: GCF_055471065.1. NCBI lineage: Eukaryota > Metazoa > Chordata > Actinopteri > Semionotiformes > Lepisosteidae > Atractosteus > Atractosteus spatula. Next base: position 67,668 of record NW_028296726.1, on the reverse strand, counting down.
CCCAGAAACAGGAGAAAGACCCAGCAGCCTGATGACCGCCACACCGGAGAGTTCAGCCCCACCTGACTCGGAGCCCACAAACACAGCCTCAGCCACAGAACGGCCCAGCAAGAGTGTAGCCCTCGGCAACACGGAAACACACCACCCGGACACACACAGCCCACACCAACCCCCCTGTGACCACAGAACAGTGCGCCTCCTGAGAGAGAAACTCTCTGCTCTGGAGCTGGACTTCACTGAGTTCAAGGAGCTGATGCTGGGGAGACTCACAGAGGGGCAGGCAGCACAACAGCTAAGAGACGAGGTTAACAAACACAGGAACGAATGTAAAACCTCCAACAAACAGCTCAGGGCACAGATGGAGGAGCTGCTGCAGGACAACAGTAAGCTGCAGTCGGAAGTAGCAGAGCTGAGAGAGGAGCTGCAGCTCGCGGAGAGGACAAGCAAGACTCTCAAAGACCAGCTGAGGAAACTCACTACTTCCCACTGCAGCCCGGACTGCAACAGAACAGCCCTGAGACCCAGAAGACACAACACACAACACCCACCCCCAACCCGCAAAGACACACCCACCTCCACACAACCTGACACCCCTACAACCCCCACCACCAACTCCCACTTACCCAGTACCCCCACCGTAGCAAACACCACACCCACTGCACCCCCCGGCACCCCAAATCCCCTCACAACTCCACTGCCCAAAAGCACATCCACCTTGCCGAACACTCAGGGTGACTCACACACACACCCGGCCCCACCCAACTCCTCCACCTCACACACTGCACCCCCCCAAGCAGCCGCCCGCCCGGCAGCACAGCGCCCCTCCAGCAGACTGGACACCAGAGGCAGACGCATGGAAGTAGCCCTTCTCATCGACTCCAACGGGAGGTACATCGATGAGCACAGGCTCTTCCCGGGATTACAAACAGCAAAGCTCTGGTGTCCGACGACAGAGAAGGCCCTGCAGCTGCTGTCCAGGTCGGTACTGGGAGCCCCTCAGCACATCATCATCCACACCGGCACCAACGACCTGAGGACCCAGAGGGAGCAGGTGGCCCAGTCCATCAGGAGAGTGGCAGAGAGGGCCATACAGGAGTTCCCTCGCGCCCGAATTCTCATCTCCACCCTGCTGCCGAGACAGGACGAGCAGCACCACACCATCCAGAGAATCAATGCCGAGATCTCACGGTGCTGCGCCCTGCTCCCAAACGTCTACCTGGCCCATCACTCCACCCTTGGACCACAGCACCTACACGACCATAAACACCTCAAAAAACAGACCATTGGACTCTTCACAAAAACTCTGAAAGACACCACACTGGGTAGACACCTGAACAGCACCCCAGAGAGAAACAGGAGGACTACCAGAGGAACGCCCCAGCACCCACACCCCCAACCCAGACCAGCTCAACCCACAAAGAACAGAACCAGCACCACCCTACAGCCCTCCAACCCAGACCAACGACCTAACAGGACCAGAACCAGCGCCCCACCCCAAACCCAGCACAATACTTGTTTCTGTCGATGATGTAAATGTCCGACACAAATTTGATACAGTTCCAGAAAACAATAACAACTTGCAAAGATAATTCAAACGATAACAATGAGATCTCTAAAGATAAGTATGTGGAACATTCAGTGTCTGGGCTCGTCAGCATTTGGGCTGAAGAGCACTGATCCTGAATTTATCAAGGATGTAAAGGAGACAGACATCATGATCCTACAGGAGACATGGTGTCGGGGAGACTTGGCTACCCACTGTCCCCCAGGCTACAAGGAGATCATGGTGCCCTCTGTCAAAAAACCCCAAATCACCCGGGGCAGAGACTCTGGGGGGATCATTGTGTGGTACAGAGCGGAGCTCAGTCACTCCATACAATTAGTAAAGAAAGAAGAGTCACGAGTTTGGCTTAAAATCAAAAGAAATACCATCTGTACAGAAAACGAGGTTTTCCTGTGTGCTGTCTACATCCCGCCCTCAGAATCCCCCTACTACAGTGAGGGAATTCTCCCCAGCCTCCACAAGGAGATCGGTCACTTCCAGGGCCAGGGAAACGTGCTGCTCTGTGGTGACCTCAACGCACGAACAGGCACACTGGCAGACTTCACCAGCACACAGGGAAATACTCACATATTCGGACAATCCCCTCTGTACCACACACCGGTCACCTCACACAGGTGCAGCCATGACACCACGGTCAACAGCACCGGGCGCGAGCTGCTGCAGCTCTGTCAAGGGCTGGATCTGTACATCGTCAACGGCAGGACTAGAGGGGACTCTCTAGGCAGGTTCACCTACAGCTCAGCTCTGGGCAGCAGTGTGGTGGACTACGCCATCACCGACCTGGACCCCTCCTGTATCAGTGCCTTCACTGTCAGGCCACAAACTCCCCTCTCCGACCACAGCCAGATCACACTCTACATGAAGAGAGCACACCAGTACAGAGACACACTGACACAGCCCAGCCAGCTGTATGACCTCAACCAGGCATACAGATGGGACACAGACAGCCTGGACAGATACCAAACTGCACTGGGCCATGACGAAATTCAGACACTGATGGACACATTCCTAAACACTCCGTATCAAACCAACAAATTAGGCATCAACTTGGCCACACAAAAACTAAATCACCTATTCCACAAACTAGCATCAAAATCTAAGCTAAAAACAATTAAATCAAAAAACTACCAAAAAACAAAAGCAAAAGAAAAGTGGTTTGATACGGAGTGCAAAAACATCAGAAATGCACTACGAAAAGTCTCAAATGAAAAACACAGACAACCACACAACACAGATCTGCGCCTCAGGTACTGTGACATGGTAAAACTTTACAAACACACGCTGAAAAAGAAAAGAAACACATACATAGACAAACAACTTGCAGAAATTGAGGAGTCACTAAATCAGAACTGTTTCTGGGAGAAGTGGAACAACTTAAACAAATCAAAACCAGAAGAATTGGCCATCCAAAATGGAACAATCTGGCAAACATACTTTGAAAATCTCTATGAAAAGCTCCCAAATACAAATCAATCAGACCAAAACACCATTTATGAAAAACTCAACATTTTGGAATTGGCTATCAAAGACAACCAAAACCCCTTAGACTCCCCAATCACTGAGCAGGAGCTACTGGACAAACTCCAGGCCCTCAGACCACGCAAAGCCTGTGGCCATGATGGTGTCATAAATGAGATGCTGAGACAGAGCAGCCCAAAGTTGCAATAAGCCCTGCTCAAACTCTTCAATCTCATCATGACAGCTAGATGTTTCCCCGAGGCCTGGAACCAAGGACTGATCACGCCCATCTATAAGAGTGGAGATAGACTCGATCCCAACAACTACCGGGGCATCTGTGTGAACAGTAACCTGGGGAAGGTATTCTGCAGTATCCTAAATACACGAATACTGGCCTTCCTTACCGAACAGAATGTCCTGAGTAAAAGTCAGATTGGCTTCTTGCCAGATCACCGCACATCTGATCACATTTACACCCTGCACACACTGATAGACAAACACGTCCACCAAAAACACAAAGGAAAAATTTTTGCCTGCTTTGTCGATTTCAAAAAAGCATTTGACTCGATTTGGCATGAGAGATTGTTTTATAAACTACTCCAAAGCGGCATAGGGGGCAAAGTGTACGACATAATTAAATCAATGTATTCAGAGAGCAAATGTGCAGTGAAAATTGGAAACAAAAGGACTAAATTCTTCACCCAAGGCCGCGGGGTGAGACAGGGCTGCAGCCTGAGCCCAACACTGTTCAATATCTATATCAACGAATTAGCAGGAATGTTGGAGCAGTCTGCAGCTCCTGGTCTCACACTACACGACACAGAAATCAAGTTCCTGCTCTACGCAGATGACCTGGTCCTGCTGTCGCCCACAGAACAGGGGCTGCAGCAGAACCTGGCACTGCTGGAGCAGTACTGTCAGACCTGGGCACTGACAGTCAATCTGGACAAGACCAGAGTTATGGTTTTCCAGAAGAAAGCCAGACCCCAGGGAAACAGGTACAAATTCACACTGAACAACAACACATTGGAGCACACATCCAGCTACACATATCTCGGTCTCACCATCAGCTCTTCTGGGAGTTTTGACCTGGCAGTGAAGGCACTGAGGGAGAAGGCACTCAGGGCTTTCTACGCAATAAGAAGGAGGCTTCTTCAACATCAACCCACCAACAAGAATCTGGCTCCAAATACTTGAAAGTGTAATCCAACCCATTGCCCTATACGGCAGTGAAGTGTGGGGTCCCCTCACAGACCAGGATTACACCCAATGGGACAAACACCCCACAGAAACTCTGCACATGGAGATCTGTAGAAACATCCTCCATGTGCAGAGAAGAACTCCTAACAACGGGTGCAGGGCCGAAAAAGGGCCAGTACCCACTATTGATAAACATACAGAAAAGAATATTCAAGTATTGGCTACACCTAAAAAACAGTGACCAAAATTCCTACCACCGCAAAGCCCTGCTGAGCCAAGAGTTGAGCCCAAAACAGAGCCCCCTGAGCCAGCTGGTCCTGAGGCTCACCGACCTGAGCCACACCGACACTAACCAGCCTCAGGACAGCACTGCTAGAGCACCACAACCCAGACTCAACCACATCACAGCACAGATCAAACAGCAATATCTCACACACTGGGACACACACACACAGACACAACATAAACTGGAATGTTACAGAACCTTAAACAGACAATACACACTAGCTGAATATTTGACCAAAATAAAAAATAACAAACAGAAACAGACCCTGACGAAGTACAGGCTCAGTGACCACAGCCTGGCCATAGAAACTGGGCGACACAGGCAGACCTGGCTGCCCAGAGAGGACAGGCTGTGCTCCCACTGCCAGTGGGGAGAAATAGAGACAGAGGTGCACTTCCTACTGCACTGTGACAGATACTCTGGGATTAGAGAAACATTCTTCCCTAAATTCAGAAATCTAATCCCAGAGTTCCCACACCTGCCAGAATCACAACGGGTCCCAATCCTACTGGGAGAGGGAGGAGGGAAGTCAGTTGAACTGGCAGCCCAGTATGTGATCTACTGTCACAGCCTGAGGAACAGTGAGTCTGTCTCCCAATAATGCTCCAGCCGCCTACAGAATATGTCAATATATTATAATATGTCTTTGTTGTAAATGTCTGTAATATGTCTGTAGACTTTATTTTACTTCTATTTTTGTTTTGTTTCATGTAAATATCATTACTTTCATTTGCTTTGGCAACACTGATTGTACCCATCGGTCATGCTAATAAAGCACCTTGAATTGAATTGAATTGAATTGAGAGGAGAGCGGAAAGTGCTTCCGGGTCTCGAGGAAGAAAGCAAGCACCGCGGGCAGGCCACGTGTACCTGCTCCCAGCCAAGAGGCCAAGGAGGCAGAGAGAGAGGGAGCGGATAGCGCTTCCGAGTCTCAAGGTGGAAAGCAAGCACCGCGGGCAGGCCACGTGTACCTGCTCCCAGCCAAGAGGCCAAGGAGGCAGAGAGAGAGCAAGAGAGAGAGGGAGCAGATAGCGCTTCCGAGTCTCGAGGTGGAAAGCAAGCACCGCGGGCAGGCCACGTGTACCTGCTCCCAGCCAAGAGGCCAAGGAGGCAGAGAGAGCGAGAGAGAGAGGGAGCGGATAGCGCTTCCGAGTCTCGAGGTGGAAAGCAAGCACCGCGGGCAGGCCACGTGTACCTACTCCCAGCCAAGAGGCCAAGGAGGCAGAGAGAGAGGGAGAGAGGGAGAGAGAGAGAGAGAGAGAGCGGATAGCGCTTCCGAGTCTCGAGGAAGAAAGCAGGCACCGCGGGCAGGCCACGTGTACCTACTCCCAGCCAAGAGGCCAAGGAGGCAGAGAGAGAGGGAGAGCGAGAGAGAGAGGGAGCGGATAGCGCTTCCGAGTCTCGAGGAAGAAAGCAGGGACCCGTGGCAGGCCACGTATACCTACTCCCAGCCAAGAGGCCAAGGAGGCGGAGCAAGAGAAAGGGGGAGAGGAGAGGAGAGGAGAGAGCAGAGAGAGAACGTTGCTGCCGGATCCCACCCAGCTCAGCTGCTGCTGCTTGGCCTTAACCCCCTAGGCTCAACCTAGAGCGATACCAGCTCAAGCACTCTTCAGGATCTTCGATAGCCTTCTAGACCTTTGGAAAGACAAGAACTGCGGGCATGCCACTTGAACTTGATCTTAGCCAAAAGGCAGAGAAGCGAGGGGAGAACGCACGAACGCAGTCCCCCACTACCAGAAATGATGCAGTCGAGATTCCCACATTTGGGGAATTCGCAGGGGTCAGCACAGCCGGAGTGCAATGGCCGAGTCTCGCCCTGGGTGAACCGATTTATGATTTTTAAGAACTTTATTTTCTTTTCACAAAAAAGTACAGGACATCACAATTTAGAAAGCTTTACATTAATATACATACTTAAAACAGTATATATGATCACATCTCATTACATTTTGACACGGTACCAGTTACATAGCAACAATTTCTTTTTTTCTGGTGCAAATCACATTCTTTACTTAAACATGATAATGTTTTTCACAGTTTCTTGAGATATTGACCTATGCTCTCTATTTCCCACAGATTTTCTGCTTCCTCCCTCCCTTCTCTCCACAGATCTCTGAGGTAATAGTTCTCTCGGGTGATGAACAGGGCCAGGCTACCTGCTGCCTTGACTGGGACCTCGATGCCTTTGAACAGCCCCATGTTCCTCACTCTCCACAGGGCGTCTTTCCCACTGTTCACCACGGCCCAGATCCTGTCAAACACGTCAGGAGGAAGTTTGACAGGAGAGATGCCGTATATGACGAAAGCAGCGGTCAGGGTAAATTGGGGCGAGAGAGCCTGCAACCAATCTTCAAACTGTGCCCAGAAGGCCTTAGCAAAAAAGCAGGACCACAGGAGATGGGTCACAGTCTCCTCCTCGCCGCAGCCCACCCTAACGCAGCGAGGGCTGGGGGTGAGGCCCCTACGGTACAAGAAAGTTCGTACCGGTAAGCACTGGTGGACGACACTCCAGGCTAAATCTCTGTGAATGTTGCACAGAAACTTAGAGGATGTGTGTTTCCACACCTTCCTTGTTTGGGCTGATGTTAAAATGCCCACAGGGGTCTGCCTATTGTTCTGGGGTGCAACGAAATCTTCCAGTTTTTGGACGCTGACATCTCGGAGGGGAATATGGCCAATTGGGTGAGATCTTAGAAAACTTTTAACTGTCCCATAAATTGCAGGGCATGTGTCAGAGAGTGGGACATCCAGCTTGGGTCTGACACCCCACACTCTGAACACCTCCCTACCTATCCAGAGCCTGGAAAAATAAGTCCAGGTACGCGCTGCAGGTGCTGTTGCAAAGCCTCTCAGCACAGAGACCAGGAAAATGCACAGCAGCTTCGTAGCAATATCTGGGACAGACTTCCCCCCTGAGGGTAGCGGCCTGTACATTATTTCCCTTCTGAGTCTTTCCTGCTTCCCACCCCATAGAAATTGAAACATCAATCTCCTCAGCACCGCCGCAACACGGTGTGGGATTGGGAAGGTAGAAGCCAGAAAAATCAAGACAGGCAAGAGCTCAGCTTTGATGACCAGCACCTTCCCTGTCATGGTGAGGTCTCGGTCCTTCCATTGCATCAGTTTTTTGTTTAAGATTGGCAATTTGTTTTGCCAATTTACTGTTCCCATCTCTTCTCCAAAATACACCCCCAGGACCTTAATTCTCTTCTCTTGCAGCCTGAGATCGTGTCCTTCTTTTGGCTCCCTCCAGTTCTGATAAAAAATCTCACTCTTAGATTTGTTAATTTTTGCAGAGGAAGCCAAAGAGAAACAATCACAGCACTGCAGAGCTCTGCTAATTGAGGCATTGTCAGAGAGGAGCAGGGTGACGTCATCCATGTATAGAGATGTCTTTACCTCTCCTCCCCCACTTCCAGGCACTGGTATCCCATTAATGGCCTGATCCTGGCGCAAGGCACAGGCTAAGGGCTCCATAGCCAAAACGAATAACAAGGGGGATAATGGGCAGCCCTGCCTCACCCCTGAACAGACTTCAAAGGGGCATGATCTACTGCCATTTACCATTACTCTGCTGTTGCTACCTGTGTACAGCAGGTTAATCCACTTTCTCATGATGGGGCCAAACTTCATGTGCTCAAGTACCGATGTTAAGTACTGCCGGTTTAGGCGGTCAAAGGCCTTTTCTAGGTCTACACCTAAAATGCACAGAGGGAGGGAGCGATCCTCCGAGTACAGATAGACATCCCTCAACAAGGCCAGGTTGTCGCTCATCAGGCGTCCTGCTATCCCACAAGTCTGTTCTTTCCCTACCAGTGAGGCCACTACATTTTGTAGGCGCAGGAAAAGGGCTTTGGACAGGATCTTAGTGTCCACGCCTAACAGGCTGAGGGGTCTCCAGTTCTTGATGTCATTCTTTGCTCCTTTCTTGAACAAGAGAGAGATAGTGCCTTCTCTTAAGGAGTCAGGCAGCAATTCTGTCTTATAGCTTTCCTCGAATAGGAGTAGTAGCGGATCCTGAAGCAGATCCCAAAAGGTGCAATAAAATTCTTTAGGGAGCCCGTCAGCACCCGGAGTTTTCCCCTTCTGTAAGCTCTCCATAGCCTGTCCCAGCTCTTCTACTGTCAAATCCCTCTCAAGTACTTCCCTATCTTCTTCACTCAAAACGTTTTCTAGCTTTGAGGTGAAAAAATGAATTTCTTCATCCTTAACCTCTGTAGAGCTGTACAGTCTTGAGTAGAAGGCCTCGGTGCAGGAGTGGATAGCACTCGGCTCTGTTCTCTCTTGTCCCTCCTCATCAACTACACTTTCCATGACAGACTTGGAGCCTACCACTTTCCTGAAAAAGTAGCGAGTACACTTCTCATTTTCTTCTAAGAACTGCTGTGCTCCCATTGCCAGTGGGGAGAAATAGAGACAGAGGTGCACTTCCTACTGCACTGTGACAGATACTCTGGGATTAGAGAAACATTCTTCCCTAAATTCAGAAATCTAATCCCAGAGTTCCCACACCTGCCAGAATCACAACGGGTCCCAATCCTACTGGGAGAGGGAGGAGGGAACTCAGTTGAACTGGCAGCCCAGTATGTGATCTCCTGTCACAGCCTGAGGAACAGTGAGTCTGTCTCCCAATAATGCTCCAGCCGCCTACAGAATATGTCAATATATTATAATATGTCTTTGTTGTAAATGTCTGTAATATGTCTGTAGACTTTATTTTACTTCTATTTTTGTTTTGTTTCATGTAAATATCATTACTTTCATTTGCTTTGGCAACACTGATTGTACCCATCGGTCATGCTAATAAAGCACCTTGAATTGAATTGAATTGAATTGAGAGGAGAGCGGAAAGTGCTTCCGGGTCTCGAGGAAGAAAGCAAGCACCGCGGGCAGGCCACGTGTACCTGCTCCCAGCCAAGAGACCAAGGAGGTAGAGAGAGAGAGAGGGAGCGGATAGCGCTTCCGAGTCTCAAGGTGGAAAGCAAGCACCGCGGGCAGGCCACGTGTACCTACTCCCAGCCAAGAGGCCAAGGAGGCAGAGAGAGCGAGAGAGAGAGGGAGCGGATAGCGCTTTCGAGTCTCGAGGTGGAAAGCAAGCACCGTGGGCAGGCCACGTGTACCTGCTCCCAGCCAAGAGGCCAAGGAGGCAGAGAGAGAGGGAGAGAGGGAGAGAGAGAGAGCGGATAGCGCTTCCGAGTCTCGAGGAAGAAAGCAGGCACCGCGGGCAGGCCACGTGTACCTACTCCCAGCCAAGAGGCCAAGGAGGCAGAGAGAGAGGGAGAGAGAGAGAGAGCGAGAGAGAGAGGGAGCGGATAGCGCTTCCGAGTCTCGAGGAAGAAAGCAGGGACCCGTGGCAGGCCACGTATACCTACTCCCAGCCAAGAGGCCAAGGAGGCGGAGCAAGAGAAAGGGGGAGAGGAGAGGAGAGGAGAGAGCAGAGAGAGAACGTTGCTGCCGGATCCCACCCAGCTCAGCTGCTGCTGCTTGGCCTTAACCCCCTAGGCTCAACCTAGAGCGATACCAGCTCAAGCACTCTTCAGGATCTTCGATAGCCTTCTAGACCTTTGGAAAGACAAGAACTGCGGGCATGCCACTTGAACTTGATCTTAGCCAAAAGGCAGAGAAGCGAGGGGAGAACGCACGAACGCAGTCCCCCACTACCAGAAATGATGCAGTCGAGATTCCCACATTTGGGGAATTCGCAGGGGTCAGCACAGCCGGAGTGCAATGGCCGAGTCTCGCCCTGGGTGAACCGATTTAAGAACTTTATTTTCTTTTCACAAAAAAGTACAGGGCATCACAATTTAGAAAGCTTTACATTAATATACATACTTAAAACAGTATATATGATCACATCTCATTACATTTGACACGGTACCAGTTACATAGCAACAATTTCTTTTTTTCTGGTGCAAATCACATTCTTTACTTAAACATGATAATGTTTTTCACAGTTTCTTGAGATATTGACCTATGCTCTCTATTTCCCACAGATTTTCTGCTTCCTCCCTCCCTTCTCTCCACAGATCTCTGAGGTAATAGTTCTCTCGGGTGATGAACAGGGCCAGGCTACCTGCTGCCTTGACTGGGACCTCGATGCCTTTGAACAGCCCCATGTTCCTCACTCTCCACAGGGCGTCTTTCCCACTGTTCACCACGGCCCAGATCCTGTCAAACACGTCAGGAGGAAGTTTGACAGGAGAGATGCCGTATATGACGAAAGCAGCGGTCAGGGTAAATTGGGGCGAGAGAGCTTGCAACCAATCTTCAAACTGTGCCCAGAAGGCCTTAGCAAAAAAGCAGGACCACAGGAGATGGGTCACAGTCTCCTCCTCGCCGCAGCCCACCCTAACGCAGCGAGGGCTGGGGGTGAGGCCCCTACGGTACAAGAAAGTTCGTACCGGTAAGCACTGGTGGACGACACTCCAGGCTAAATCTCTGTGAATGTTGCACAGAAACTTAGAGGATGTGTGTTTCCACACCTTCCTTGTTTGGGCTGATGTTAAAATGCCCACAGGGGTCTGCCTATTGTTCTGGGGTGCAACAAAATCTTCCAGTTTTTGGACGCTGACATCTCGGAGGGGAATATGGCCAATTGGGTGAGATCTTAGAAAACTTTTAACTGTCCCATAAATTGCAGGGCATGTGTCAGAGAGTGGGACATCCAGCTTGGGTCTGACACCCCACACTCTGAACACCTCCCTACCTATCCAGAGCCTGGAAAAATAAGTCCAGGTACGCGCTGCAGGTGCTGTTGCAAAGCCTCTCAGCACAGAGGCCAGGAAAATGCACAGCAGCTTCGTAGCAATATCTGGGACAGACTTCCCCCCTGAGGGTAGCGGCCTGTACATTATTTCCCTTCTGAGTCTTTCCTGCTTCCCACCCCATAGAAATTGAAACATCAATCTCCTCAGCACCGCCGCAACACGGTGTGGGATTGGGAAGGTAGAAGCCAGAAAATTCAAGATAGGCAAGAGCTCAGCTTTGATGACTAGCACCTTCCCTGTCATGGTGAGGTCTCGGTCCTTCCATTGCATCAGTTTTTTGTTTAAGATTGGCAATTTGTTCTGCCAATTTACTGTTCCCATCTCTTCTCCAAAATACACCCCCAGGACCTTAATTCTCTTCTCTTGCAGCCTGAGATCATGTCCTTCTTTTGGCTCCCTCCAGTTCTGATAAAAAATCTCACTCTTAGATTTGTTAATTTTTGCAGAGGAAGCCAAAGAGAAAAGATCACAGCACTGCAGAGCTCTGCTAATTGAGGCATTGTCAGAGAGGAGCAGGGTGACGTCATCCATGTATAGAGATGTCTTTACCTCTCTTCCCCCACTTCCAGGCACTGGTATCCCATTAATGGCCTGATCCTGGCGCAAGGCACAGGCTAAGGGCTCCATAGCCAAAACAAATAACAAGGGGGATAATGGGCAGCCCTGCCTCACCCCTGAACAGACTTCAAAGGGGCGTGATCTATTGCCATTAACCATTACTCTGCTGTTGCTACCTGTGTACAGCAGGTTAATCCACTTTCTCATGATGGGGCCAAACTTCATGTGCTCAAGTACCGATGTTAAGTACTGCCGGTTTAGGCGGTCAAAGGCCTTTTCTAGGTCTACACCTAAAATGCACAGAGGGAGGGAGCGATCCTCCGAGTACAGACAGACATCCCTCAACAAGGCCAGGTTGTCGCTCATCAGGCGTCCTGCTATCCCACAAGTCTGTTCTTTCCCTACCAGTGAGGCCACTACATTTTGTAGGCGCAGGAAAAGGGCTTTGGACAGGATCTTAGTGTCCACGCCTAACAGGCTGAGGGGTCTCCAGTTCTTTATGTCATTCTTTGCTCCTTTCTTAAACAAGAGAGAGATAGTGCCTTCTCTTAAGGAGTCAGGCAGCAATTCTGTCTTATAGCTTTCCTCGAATAGGAGCAGTAGCGGATCCTGAAGCAGATCCCAAAAGGTGCAATAAAATTCTTTAGGGAGCCCGTCAGCACCCGGAGTTTTCCCCTTCTGTAAGCTCTCCATAGCCTGTCTCAGCTCTTCTACTGTCAAATCCCTCTCTAGTACTTCCCTATCTTCTTCACTCAAAACGTTTTCTAGCTTTGAGGTGAAAAAATGAATTTCTTCATCCTTTACCTCTGTAGAGCTGTACAGTCTTGAGTAGAAGGCCTCGGTGCAGGAGAGGATAGCACTCGGCTCTGTTCTCTCTCGTCCCTCCTCATCAACTACACTTTCCATGACTGACTTGGAGCCTACCACTTTCCTGAAAAAGAAGCGAGTACACTTCTCATTTTCTTCCAAGAACTGCACTCTGCTTCTTAACAGCACTCCTCGACTACTTTCTTCGGCTATGCTCCGGATGTCCTTTTTTAAAAGAGTGATATCCTCGAGCACATCGAAGCCACTGTGCAGCATCGTGTAGAGACGCTGCAGCTGCCTCTGTTTCCTGGCTAGCACTCCTCTCCGTCTGGCAGCAGCCTTCCTTCCCTCAGCCATGAAAAAGGCCTTTGTCCTCACCTTCACCTCCTCCCACCACTCTCCTACTGACCCGTACAGACACTGCAAGGACAGCCACTGTGATAGTTTCTCCTTGTAGCGGGATACTACCCCCTCGTTCTCTAGCAGCTTTGTGTTGAGTTTCCAGAGGCCTGGGCCAAAGACAGTCCCGCCCTGGAGTTCCACTCTACACCCTAAAGCCTGATGATCTGAGAAGAAGACAGGCTGAAGAGTGACCCCAACAACTTTCACTCTCGCTGAGACAAAGCAATAGTCAATTCTGGAGCTGCTATTCCTCCCTGACCATGTATATCCTGCTGTTGTGGGATATATACATCTATATGTGTCTGAGAGTTTAAAGTCTTGAACTAAGTTTTGCAGGGCCAGTGAGCTGGAATCCAATTTTATCGGAGAGCTAGACTGCCTGTCTGTGTGCTCTAAGATACAATTAAAATCCCCTCCCACTATCACGTCTGTGCTACATAACAATAGGGGAGAGAGTGCCTTGAGTAGCTCCACCCTTCCTCCCACGTCAGAAGGACAATACACATTGATTAGCCGCAGGTTAACGGTCCCCCATTCCACATCCACACACAGCAACCTGCCATCTATGACCCTCTGAATACTTTTCAATTTGAAAGCCCATCCTTTGAAAAGAATGGCCACGCCAGAGGCTCTGTTGTTATTGTCCCCTGACCAAACAGAAAGCCCTTTATCCCACCTATCTTCAAAGCTTTTATACCTCTCTTGATAGGCTAAAGCACACTCCTGCAACATCAACACATCTCCCTCTCTCTGCTGGAGGTAATCAAAGACAGACTGGCATTTAACTCTGTCATTGATACCTCTGGTGTTAAGAGAAATTATGTTTAGAGCCATATTACATAAGAAAGTGGAGCCAGTCTTTACAAAACACATTTCTCTTCTGTCTCACCTGTTACCTTCTTCTTTTTCTTTTTCTTCTTACCAATTTCCTGCCAGCCATCCTCTGAATGAGCCTTCATCAGGGTGGCAGCAGTAAAAGCGTTCACAGAGTCCATTTCAAGGAAGGGGGTAGAGGGAGGGGTGGAGGGGTTCCAGCTGTCCCCATCGCCATGCTCTCCTTCCTCCTCGCTCGGGGAGAAAACAGAGTCATTTTTCCTTTTCCTTACGTCCAGCTCCTGGGAGCACTGAGGGGAAAGGGGTGCAGCCGATGCACCAGTCTCCTCTTCCCCCTCACCCACCAGCTGCTGCAGATCCTCCGTGATGGACTGGATGGAGGAGAGGAGGGCATCTGTAGCACTTGCAGAGTCTGGGAAAAGCAGCTCCGCTGAATCCTGGGTATCCTCGCTGGACCCGCTCCACCGGGGGGCCCCACACTGGCCCTCGTTCTGAGGAGCAGGAGTGGGGGAGGGGTCGCTGTTCTCGGGGGTTTTCAAACCCTCGTGCTTGTCTGGTGCAGTCTGCGGTTGTGGGGGGGTAGTGGATCTCTCTTCCACTGGCCCCGGAGCCACAGCAGGACTGATCCTGGCTGGAGGCTGAGAGTCTTTGTCCAACAAGGGTTCTTTGTTTGACTTGTTGTTTGCTTTGGCTTTTCGGGCCGGTTTGGCTGAAACAAGCACTGCCTCATCCTTTCTCATTTTGAGTTTATTGGCGTAGGCGTGAGGGCAGTTCTTAAAAACGTGTCCTTCCGAGCCACATAAATTGCACTTTGGCAGCATTGAACAGTCAGAGGCTAAATGTCCCTGTTTGCCACAGGTCTTGCAGCATTTCACAGTGCAGGACGATGCCAGGTGTCCCACAGCACCACAGCGCCGACACACCTTTGGTTGTCCCACATAAAAAACATAGCCATTGCAGGCGCCCAGCCGGATTGTAGAGGGCAGGTGCCTTAAGCCTCCATTTACATTGTCCGGTAGCAAGCGAACCTCGAATTTCCTTGCTCCTGTTTTTATACCGTCAACATCTCTAACCTCAGTTCCATGGTGGACGGTGCAGTACTGGTTAAGCCAGGTGTGAATGTCTTCCGTCTTTGCCAGTTCCGAGAACATAACAACATGCACGGTTTTCCTCTCTCTCTGTGTCAAAGGCTGCAAGTTGATCTTCTCAAGAGCAGGAACTTTCCCTCTTTTTGCCTCAAACACATCCACACATTGTTCAAACAGAGGATAGGTAGCAAATACAACCTCAAATGCTTTCTGACCTGGGAGAGCGAAGATGAAATCCAAGTGCCGAGGTTCAAAGCCAAGTTCCTTCTGCAACACTTTTCTGCTGAACTGCATACGATCCATGAAGAGGTCATCCAAAAGCTCAAAACGCACAGCATTCTTGCGGGATCCAAAAGTTGCCATTTCGTGAACTGCAAAACAAACACTATTTCCACAAAACAAGAAAACAATCCAACAACTCCACCTGCCAGGTAAGTATGAGCTGTACAAGCCCCTGCAAGCGACCCGCACCCACAGCACAAATCGCGCAGCCTAGGCCAGCTCCTCGCCCCGCACGCCACCGCCTCCTGCTGGGCCCACTCTTTCGCACACTCACACGCCACCCTAACACTCAAAAGTGTGGGCAAAACGAGAAAACTAGCGCGCCGTTTCCTACACATCTGCAGTCGCCATTGCGCATTCGCAGCATGTCCCGGGACGCAATTCGGCCTCATTTGCATAACACCAGACCGGCAGATCGCTACGCAAGCTCGCGTCGTGCGCCTGCCACACACCGAACAAACACCGGAGCCTTTTCAGCAATTTCCAAAAAACGGGCCTGCTCGCCTGCCCACAAGGCTCCGTCTCTTACCCGCTCTCCAGAGCCTGCTGCCTTCTGTGCTGTTCTCTCGGCACCGCTGCAGCGCACACAACTCCCGCAGCGCGGGGAGAAAGTTTCCACGCTCCGCCGCAGGGAAGGCTCGCTCCGTGCGCACAAGTCCTTTCAATGCCAGTTCAACAAGTGCTCCGCATTAGCAGCGTCGGGGCTCCGGTGTGTCGCACCTCACCTCACCTCGCACAGCCCCCTCCTTGAATGTCTGGCGCTGGGCATGCCCCGCTCTCCTGCACCTTATCTTATCGCGTGTGACCACCGACAATGGCCACAACGCCTGGGAATGGCACCCGTAAAGTGTTCATTGGGGCACAGGAACAGCCCGTCTCGTCTCGGGGGCCGGCTTCAAAGACAATACAGCAAACACAGCGGGGCGTGGGAAGAAGACGACACGACACATGCAGGTACATTCAGCTCCAGCGGGAACGAGTCATTTGTCGGTCTTTTCAAGTGCTGGGAGCCGAGTAATCCTTCGCTTGTATTGTTTCTCCCCGGTGACTAGATCTCACCCTGCGACTCTCGACTGGGCTCACCCACGGCAGCCCAGCAGGTGTGAGCCTAGCCGGCACCCGGATGGGAGATTCCCCCCGGAAAAGCTCAGGTTGCTGCTGCTCCTGCAAGAGGTGTGACTGGGACCGGTAGGGAGCGCTCACCCTGCGCTCTGTGTGGCTTTCTTATGCCCCAGCATCCTGATGGCGACACTCTGCTGCACAAACAGGCGCCGTCCTTCAGGGGAGGCGTAAAACCGAGGTCCCGACCCTCCTTGGCCATTAAGAAATCCCAAGGCGTCTCTCAAAAAGAGACGCCGGGGGTGTCACTCTGGTGTTAGTGTTCCCCTTTACCAATCAGTCGGGGTCTCCTCCTAATCCCCGTCTCATATGTAACAATCAATGACGAGGCCCCCCTGTCCCGCGATATTGTACTTGTCTCCTGGCCGCTGGCTGGCGCCGTGAGATTTAGTACTTGCGCAAGAGACCGAGGGCAGAGCGCGAACGCGGTCCCCCGCCCCCACAAAGTGTGCGCTCCAGGTTCCCTCTCGGGGCTCTGCAACACAACGGAAAGGCAGCGAGAAGGAGCCTCTTGCTCTGACGCCGCAAGGCCACAAGAGGGCGGAGGCACCGCGCGCCCGGCCGACGTGTTGGACTAGTGCGCTTCATGTGCTGAAATAAACACGCGGCAGCCCAGAAATGTTTTCAGAGTGCTGTGCACTGGAGGTTTTTGTCTTGTGAAGACTTGCCTTGTGCTCCTCCGTGCAGTTTGTTTGTCCTCCTCCAGTGCGGGACAAGCCAACACAAGGGAGCACATTCGCCAACATAAAGGCACGCAACGCGATTTGGAAAGAGGCTCCTTTCCAAAGAGTTGCACACGAACGATTCTTCAGTCCCGCTCGGGGGGCACGGAGCCCCAGCCACACACAGCTTCAAGTAGCGAGTCAGGCGGTACCGCTTTCGCTTGCGGCCCCACCACCCTGAACGCGCCCGATCTCGTCTGATCTCGGAAGGTAAGCAGGGTCGGGCCTGGTTAGTACTTGGATGGGAGACTGCCTGGGAATACCAGGTGCTGCAAGCTCTTGCTCTCTCGGCCAGCAGGAGTTGCCGTTGGAGCCATAGGCTTTGGGGGGAAAACCTGGAGGATGGAAAGGTGATCTATAGCCTCATCTCTACAGATGTTTTGTTGCTATGGCATGTGTGTGACCCATATACAAAAAAACCCGCTTGTAAAACGAATATCGAAGCTGCCTCTAAATCTGCAAATGAAGATGAGTCGATAAACCACTTGTTTTTCATATAACTATACATATATTCATTTATTACTGATTTCATTCACTGACCACGGATACAATAGAGGTACAGCCATTCACTGTTTGACATGTCTGCACTGGTACAGAACCTAGCAATCAGAAAACAGGTGAAACTGTCTTTAGAATTAGCATACAGTACCGAGGCCCCCATGACCAAATAAAGGCTAACCTTGATAATCAGCCTAAATGATGCAGACTACAGCAAAACGACTGACTTTGAAAAGGGAATGAATGTCCGGAAGGAGTAGTGTAACCTGCTTGAAATGCTTCTCCGGACCTCTAACTAAAAGAAACCGGGAACCGGCAGTGGCATCGACTCCTTTCGAACTGGGATCCTATCGCAGCTCGTGGTGGCGTAACTCTTCCGTATGAGGAAGTCTGAGGAACAGTGAGCCTGTCTCTCAATAATAAAAATACAGTTTGTGATCTCCTATCCCAGCCTGAGGAACAGACCGTGAGACTTTCTCTCAATAATAATAATAATACAGTGTGAGATCTCCTGTCCCAGCCTGAGGAACAGACAGTAAACCTGTCTCTCAATAATAATAAACCAGTGTGTGATCTCCTGTCTTAGCCTGGGGAACACTGAGCCTGTCTCTTAATACTAATAATATAGTGTGTGATTTCCTGCCCCAGCTAGAGGAACAGACAGTGAGCCTGTCTCTCAAAGATATTAATAATACAGTGTGTGACCTCCTGTCCCAGCTTGGGGAACAATAAGCCAGACTCTCAGCAATTATAATACAGTGTGATCTACTGTCCCAGCCTGAGGAACAGTGAGTTTATCTGTCAATAATAATAATACAGTATGATCTCCTGTCCCAGTCAGAGGAACAGTGAGCTTGTCTCTCAATAATAATAATACAGTGTGTGGATCTCCTGTCCCAGCCTGAGGAACAGACAGTGAGCCTGTCTCTCAATAATAATGATACAGTGTAATCTCCTGTCCCAGCCTGAGGAACAGTGAGCCTGTCTCTCAATAATAATAACCTAGTGTGGAATGTCCTGTCCCAGTGTGAGGAACAAACCGTGAGCATGTGTCTCAATAATAATAGAACAGTGCTTGATCTCCAGTCCCAGCCAGAGGAACAGTGAGCCAAACTCTCAATAATAATAATACAGTGTGATCTACTTTCCCAGCCTGAGGAACAGACAGCGAGCCTGTCTCTCAATAATAATAATAAAGTGTGTGACCTCCTGTCCCAGCTTGGGGAACAGTAAGCCAGACTCTCAACAATAATAATACAGTGTGATCTACTGTCCCAGCCTAAGGAACAGTGAGCTTGTCTCTCAATAATATTAATACAGTATGATCTCCTGTCCCAGCCTGAGGAACAGACAGTGAACCTGTCTTTCAATAATAATAATAACACAGTGTGTGACTTCCTCTCCCAGCATGAGGAACAGACAGTGAGCCTGTCTCTCAATAAGAATAATAACACAGTGTGTGACCTCCTGTCCCAGCCTGAGGAACAGCGAGCCTGTCTCTCAATAATAATAATACAGTGTGTCATCTCCTTTCCCAGAGTGAGGAACAGTGAGCTTGTCTCTTAATAATAATAATACAGTGTGATCTCCTGTCCCAGCCTGAGGAACAGGTAGCCTGTCTCTCAATAATAATAATAATACAGTGTGTGATCTCCTGTCTTAGCCTGAGGAACAGACAGTGAACCTGTCTCTAAATAATAATAACCTTGTGTGGAATGTCCTGTCCCAGTCTGAGGAACAAACAGTCAGCATGTCTCTCAATAACAATAGAACAGGGTGTGATCTCCAGTCCCAGCAAGAGGAACAAACAGTGAGCCTGTCTCTCAATAATAAAAATACAGTGTGTGATCTCCTATCCCAGCCTGAGGAACAGACAGTGAGCCTGTCTCTCAATAATAATAATAATACAGTGTGTGATCTGTTGTTCCAGCCTGAGGAAAAGACAGTGAGCCCGTCTCTCAATAATAATAATACAGTGTGTGACCTCCTGTCCCAGCCTGGAGAACAGTGAGTTTATCAGTCAATAATAATAATACAGTGTGATCTCCTGTCCAATCCTGAGGAACAGTGAGCTTGTCTCATAATAAAAATAATACAGTGTGTGTTCTCCTGTCCCAGCCTGAGGAACAGACAGTAAGCCTATCTCTCAAAGATAATAATAATACAGTGTGTGACCTCCTGTCCCAGCTTGGGGAACAATAAGCCAGACTCTCAGCAATTATAATACAGTGTGATCTACTGTCCCAGCCTGAGGAACAGTGAGCTTGTCTCTCAATAATAATAATACAGTATGATCTCTTGTCCCAGTCTGAGGAACAGTGAGCCTGTCTCTCAATAATAATAATACAGTGTGTGGATCTCCTGTCCCAGCCTGAGGAACAGACAGTGAGCCTGTCTCTCAATAATAATAATACAGTGTGTGACCTCCTGTCCCAGCCTGAGGAACAGTGAGCCTGTCCCTCAATAATAATAATACAGTGTGTCATCTCCTGTCCCAGCTTGAAGAACAGTGAGCTTCTCTCTCAATTATAATACAGTGTGATCTACTGTCCCAGCATGAGGAAGAGTGAGCTTGTCTCTCAATAATAATAATACAGTGTGTGGATCTCCTGTCCCAGCCTGAGGAACAGACAGTGAGCCTGTCTCTCAATAATAATAATACAGTGTGTGACCTCCTGTCCCAGCCTGAGGAACAGTGAGCCTGTCCCTCAATAATAATAATACAGTGTGTCATCTCCTGTCCCAGCCTAAGGAACAGTGAGCTTGTCTCTCAATAATATTAATACAGTATGATCTCCTGTCCCAGCCTGAGGAACAGACAGTGAGCCTGTCTCTCAATAATAATAATAACACAGTGTGTGACTTCCTCTCCCAGCATGAGGAACAGACAGTGAGCCTGTCTCTCAATAAGAATAATAATAAAGTGTGTGACCTCCTGTCCCAGCCTGAGGAACAGCGAGCCTGTCTCTCAATAATAATAATACAGTGTGTGACCTCCTGTCCCAGCTTGGGGAACAGTAAGCCAGACTCTCAACAATAATAATACAGTGTGATCTACTGTCCCAGCCTAAGGAACAGTGAGCTTGTCTCTCAATAATATTAATACAGTATGATCTCCTGTCCCAGCCTGAGGAACAGACAGTGAACCTGTCCTTCAATAATAATAATAACACAGTGTGTGACTTCCTCTCCCAGCATGAGGAACAGACAGTGAGCCTGTCTCTCAATAAGAATAATAATAAAGTGTGTGACCTCCTGTCCCAGCCTGAGGAACAGCGAGCCTGTCTCTCAATAATAATAATACAGTGTGTGATCTCCTGTCTTAGCCTGAGGAACAGACAGTGAACCTGTCTCTCAATAATAATAACCTTGTGTTGAATGTACTATCCCAGTCTGAGGAACAAACAGTGAGCATGTCTCTCAATAACAGTAGAACAGTGTGTGATCTCCAGTCCCAGCAAGAGGAACAAACAGTGAGCCTGTCTCTCAATAATAAAAATACAGTGTGTGATCTCCTGTCCCAACCTGAGGAACAGACAGTGAGCCTGACTCTCAATAATAATAATACAGTGTGATGTCTCCTGTCCCAGCCTGAGGAACAGACAGTGAGGCTTTCTCTCAATAGTAATAATACAGTGTGATCTACTGTCCCAGCCTGCGGAACAGTGAGTTTATCTGTCAATAATAATAATACAGTCTGTGATCCCCTGTCCCAGCCTGAGGAACACACAGCGAGCCTGTATTTCAATAATAATAACTCAGTGTGTGATCTCCTGTCCCAGCCTGAGGAACAGACAGCGAGCCTGTCTTTCAATAATAATAATTCAGTGTGTGATCTCCTATCCCAGCTTGAGGAACAGACAGCGAGCCTGTCTCTCAATAATAATCATACAGTGTGCGATCTCCTATCCTAGCTTGAGGAACAGACAGCGAGCCTGTCTCTCAATAATAATAATACATTGTGTGATCTCCTGTCCCAACCTGAGGAACTGACAGTGAGCCTGTCTCTCAATAATAATAATACAGTGTGTGATCTCCTGTCCCAGCTTGAGGAACAGACAGTGAGCCTGTCTTTCAATAATAATAATACAGTGTTTGATCTCCTGTTCCAGCCTGAGGAAGAGACAGTGAGCCTGCCTCTCAATAATAATAATACAGTGTGTGATCTCCTGTCCCAGCCTGGGGAACACACAGCGATCCTGTCTTTCAATAATAATAATTCAGTGTGTGATCTCCTGTCCCAGCCTGAGGAACAGAAAGTGATCCTGTCTCTCAATAATAGTAATCCAGTGTGGGATGTCCTGTCCCAGTGTGAGGAACAAAGAGTGAGCATGTCTCTCAATAATAATAGAACAGTGTGTGATCTCCGGTCCTAGCCAGAGGAAGAGACAGTGAGCCTGCCACTCAATAATAATAATACAGCGTGTGATCTCCTGTCCCAGGCAGGGGAACAGACAGTAAACCTGTCTCTCAATAATAATAATCCAGTTTGTGATCTCCTGTCCCAGCCTGAGGAACAGTGAGCTTGTCTCTCAATAATAATAATACATTGTGAGATCTCCTGTACTAGCCTGAGGAACAGACGGTGAACTTGTCTCTCAATAATAATAATACAGTGTGATCTACTGTAGCAGCCTGAGGAACAGTGAGCCTGTCTCTCAATAATTATAATACAGTGTGTGACCTCCTGTCCCAGCCTGAGGAACAGTGAGCCTTTCTCTCAATATTAATAGAAAAGTGTTTGATCTCCAGTCCCAGCCTGAGGAACAAACAGTGAGCCTCTCTCTCAATAATAATAATACAGTGTGTCATCCCCTGTCCCAGCCTGAGGAACAGTAACCTTGTCTCTCAATAATATTAATACAGTGTGTGATCTCCTATCCCAGCCTGAAGAACAGAGAGTGAGCCTGTCTCTCAGTAATAATAATACAGTGTGTCATCCCCTGTCCCAGCCTGAGGAACAGTAACCTTGTCTCTCAGTAATAATAATACAGTGTGTGATCTCCTGTCCCAGTCCAAAGGAAGAGACAGTGAGCCTGTCTCTCAATAATAGTAATAAACTGTGTGATCTCCTGTCCAAGCCTGAGAAACAGACAGTGAGCCTCTCTCTTAATAATAATAATACAGAGTGTGATCTCCTGTCCAAGAATGAGGAACAGACAGTGAGCCTGTCTCTCAATAATAATACCGTGTGTGATCTTCTGTTTGAGTATGGGGAACAGAAAGTGAGCCTGTCTCTCAGTAATAATAATATAGTGTGTGATCCACTGTCACAGTCTGGGGAACAGTGAACCAGACTCTCAATAATAATAATACAGTGAGATCTCCTGTCCCAGACAGAGGAACAGTGAGCCTGTCTCTCAATAATAAAAATACAGTTTGTGATCTCCTATCCCAGCCTGAGGAACAGACAGTGAGCCTGTCTCTCAATAATAATAATACAGTGTGAGACCTCCTGTCCCAGCCTGAGGAACAGACAGTAAACCTTTCTCTCAATAATAATAATCCAGTGTGTGATCTCCTGTCTTAGCCTGAGGAACACTGAGCCTGTCTCTCAATACTAATAATATATTGTGTGATTTCCTGCCCCAGCCAGAGGAACAGACAGAGAGCCTGTCTCTCAATAACAATAATAATACAGTGTGTGATCTGTTGTCCCAGCCTGAGGAAAAGACCTCCTGTCCCAGCTTGGGGAACAGTAAGCCAGACTCTCAACAATTATAATACAGTGTGATCTACTGTCCCAGCCTAAGGAACAGTGAGCTTGTCTCTCAATAATATTAATATAGTATGATCTCCTGTCCCAGCCTGAGGAACAGCGAGCCTGTCTCTCAATAATAATAATACAATGTGTCGTCTCCTTTCCCAGCCTGAGGAACAGTGAGCTTGTCTCTTAATAATAATAATACAGTGTGATCTCCTGTACCAGCCTGAGGAACAGGTAGCCTGTTTCTCAATAATAATAATACAGTGTGTGATCTCCTGTCTTAGCCTGAGGAACAGACAGTGAACCTGTCTCTCAATAATAATAACCTTGTGTGGAATGTCCTGTCCCAGTCTGAGGAACAAACAGTGAGCATGTCTCTCAATAATAAAAAATACAGTGTGTGATCTCCTGTCCCAACCTGAGAAACAGACAGTGAGCCTGTCTCTCAATAATAATAATACAGTGTGTGATCTCATGTCCCAGCCAGGGGAACAGACAGTAAACTTGTTTCTCAATAGTAGTAATCCAGTGTGTGATCTCCTATCTTTGCCTGAGGAACAGACAGTGATCCTGTCTCTCAATAATGATAATCCAGTATGGGATGTCCTGTCCCAGTCTGAGGAACAAAGAGTGAGCATGTCTCTCAATAATAACAGACCCGTGTGTGATCTCAGGTCCAAGCCAGAGAAACAGCGAGCCTGTCTCTCAATACTAATAATACAGTCTGTGATCTCCTGTCCCAGCCTGGGGAACACTGAGTCTGTCTCTCAATACTAATAATACAGCGTGTGATATCCTGCCCCAGCCTGAGTAACAGTCAGTAAGCCTGTCGCTCAATAATAATAATACAGTGTGTGATTTCTTGTCCAGGCCTGAGGAACAGACTGTGAGCCTGTTTCTCAATAATAATAATACAGTGTGTAATCTCCTTTCTTAGCCTGAGGAACAGACAGTGAGCCTGTATCTCAATAATAATAAAACAGTGTGTGATCTCCTGTCGTAGTGTGAGGAAAAAAACACTGAGCCTCTCTCTCAATATTAATAGAACAGTGTGTAATCTCCAGTCCCAGCCTGAGGAACAAACAGTTTGCCTGTCTCTCAATACCAATAATACAGTGTGTGATTTCCTGCCCCAGCCAGAGGAACAGACAGTAAGCCTGTCTCTAAATAATAATAATAATAATAATAATAATACAGTGTGTGATCTGTTGTCCCAGCCTGAGGAACAGACAGTGACCCTGTCTCTCAGTAATAATAATACAGTGTGATCTCCTGTCCCACCCTGAGGAACAGTGAGTCTGTCTCTCAATAATAATAAAAATACAGTGTGTGACCACCTGTACCAGCCTGGGGAACAGACAGTGAGCCTGTCTCTCAATAATAATAATATAGTGTGTGACCTCCTGTCCCAACCTGAGGAACAGTGAGCCTGTCTCTCAATAATAATAATACAGTGTGATCTCCTGTCCCAGCCTGAGGAATAGACAGTGAGCCTGTCTCTCAATAATAATAATAATGCAGTGTGAGACCTCCTGTCCCAGCCTGAGGAAGAGACAGTGACCCTGCCACTCAATAATAATAATATAGTGTGTGGTCTCCTGTCCCAGCCAGGGGAACAGACAGTAAACCTGTCTCTCAATAGTAATAATCCAGTGTGTGATCTCCTGTCTTAGCATGAGGAACAGACAGTGATCCTGTCTCTCAATAATAATAATCCAGTGTGGGATGTCCTGTCCCAGTCTGAGGAACAAACAGTGAGCATATCTCTCAATAGTAATAGACCCGTGTGTGATCTCCAATCCAAGCCAGAGGAACAGTGAGCCTGTCTCTCAATACTAATAATACAGTTTTTGATCTCCTGTCCCATTCTGAGGAACAGACAGTGAGTCTGACTCTCAATACTAATAATACAGTTTGTGATCTCCTGTCCCAGCATGAGGAACAGACAGTGAGCCTGTCTCTCAATAATAATAATACAGTGTGTGACCTCCTGTCCCAGCCTGGAGAACAGTGAGTTTATCTGTCAATAATAATACTACAGTGTGATCTCATGTCCAAGCCTGAAAACAGTGAGCTTGTCTCTCAGTTAAAATAATACAGTGTGATCTCCTGTCCCACCCTGAGGAACAGTGAGCCTGTCTCTCAATAATAATAATACAGTGTGTGATCTCCTGTCCCAGCCTGAGGAACAGACAGTGAGCCTATCTCTCAAAGATAATAATAATACAGTGTGTGACCTCCTGTCCCAGCTTGGGGATCAATAAGCCAGACTCTCAGCAATTATAATACAGTGTGATCTACTGTCCCAGCCTGAGGAACAGTGAGCTTGTCTCTCAGCAATTATAATACAGTGTGATCTACTGTCCCAGCCTGAGGAACAGTGAGCTTGTCTCTCAATAATAATAATACAGTATGATCTCTTGTCCCAGTCTGAGGAACAGTGAGCCTGTCTCTCAATAATAATAATACAGTGTGTGGATCTCCTGTCCCAGCCTGAGGAACAGACAGTAAGCCTGTCACTCAATAATAATAATACAGTGTATCATCTCCTGTCCCAGCTTGAGGAACAGTGAGCTTCTCTATCAATAATAATACAGTGTGATCTCCTGTCCCACCATAAGGAACAGTGAGCCTGTCTCTCACTAATAATAATACAGTGTGTGATCTCCTGTCCCAGCCCGAGGAACAGACAGTGAGCCTATCTCTCAAAGATAATAATAATACAGTGTGTGACCTCCTGTCCCAGCTTGGGGAACAGTGAACCTGTCCCTCAATAATAATAATACAGTGTATCATCTCCTGTCCCAGCTTGAGGAACAGTGAGCTTCTCTCTCAATAATAATACAGTGTGATCTCCTGTCCCAGACTGAGGAACAGTGAGCCTGTCTCTCAATAATAATAACCTAGTGTGGAATGTTCTGTCCCAGTCTGAGGAACAAACCGTGAGCATGTGTCTCAATAATATTAGAACAGTGTGTGATCTCCTGTCCCAGCCAGAGGAACAGACAGTGAGCCTGTCTCTCTATAATAATAATACATTGTGTGACCTCCTGTCCCAGCCTGAGGAACAGTGAGCCAGACTCTCAATAATAATAATACAGTGTGATCTACTTTCCCAGCCTGAGGAACAGACAGCGAGTCTGTCTCTCAATAATAATAATACAGTGTGATCTACTTTCCCAGCCTGAGGAACAGACAGCGAGCCTGTCTCTCAATAATAATAATACAGTGTGTGATCTCCTGTCCCAGCTTGGGGAACAGTAAGCCAGACTCTCAACAATTATAATACAGTGTGATCTACTGTCCCAGCCTAAGGAACAGTGAGCTTGTCTCTCAATAATATTAATATAGTATGATCTCCTGTCCCAGCCTGAGGAACAGCGAGCCTGTCTCTCAATAATAATAATACAATGTGTCATCTCCTTTCCCAGCCTGAGGAACAGTGAGCTTGTCTCTTAATAATAATAATACAGTGTGATCTCCTGTACCAGCCTGAGGAACAGGTAGCCTGTTTCTCAATAATAATAATACAGTGTGTGATCTCCTGTCTTAGCCTGAGGAACAGACAGTGAACCTGTCTCTCAATAATAATAACCTTGTGTGGAATGTCCTGTCCCAGTCTGAGGAACAAACAGTGAGCATGTCTCTCAATAATAAAAAATAAAGTGTGTGATCTCCTGTCCCAACCTGAGAAACAGACAGTGAGCCTGTCTCTCAATAATAATAATACAGTGTGTGATCTCATGTCCCAGCCAGGGGAACAGACAGTAAACTTGTTTCTCAATAGTAGTAATCCAGTGTGTGATCTCCTATCTTTGCCTGAGGAACAGACAGTGATCCTGTCTCTCAATAATGATAATCCAGTATGGGATGTCCTGTCCCAGTCTGAGGAACAAAGAGTGAGCATGTCTCTCAATAATAACAGACCCGTGTGTGATCTCAGGTCCAAGCCAGAGAAACAGTGAGCCTGTCTCTCAATACTAATAATACAGTCTGTGATCTCCTGTCCCAGCCTGGGGAACACTGAGTCTGTCTCTCAATACTAATAATACAGCGTGTGATATCCTGCCCCAGCCTGAGTAACAGTCAGTAAGCCTGTCGCTCAATAATAATAATACAGTGTGTGATTTCTTGTCCAGGCCTGAGGAACAGACTGTGAGCCTGTTTCTCAATAATAATAATACAGTGTGTGATCTCCTTTCTTAGCCTGAGGAACAGACAGTGAGCCTGTATCTCAATAATAATAAAACAGTGTGTGATCTCCTGTCGTAGTGTGAGGAAAAAAACACTGAGCCTGTCTCTCAATATTAATAGAACAGTGTGTAATCTCCAGTCCCAGCCTGAGGAACAAACAGTTTGCCTGTCTCTCAATACCAATAATACAGTGTGTGATTTCCTGCCCCAGCCTGGGGAACACACAGCGATCCTGTCTTTCAATAATAATAATTCAGTGTGTGATCTCCTGTCCCAGCCTGAGGAACAGAAAGTGATCCTGTCTCTCAATAATAGTAATCCAGTGTGTGATGTCCTGTCCCAGTGTGAGGAACAAAGAGTGAGCATGTCTCTCAATAATAATAGAACAGTGTGTGATCTCCGGTCCCAGCCAGAGGAAGAGACAGTGAGCCTGCCACTCAATAATAATAATACAGTGTGTGATCTCCTGTCTTAGCCTGAGGAACAGACAGTGATCCTGTCTCTCAATAATAATAATCCAGTGTGGGATGTCCTGTCCCAGTCTGAGGAACAAACTGTGAGCATATCACTCAATAATAACAGACCTGTGAGTGATCTCCAGTCCAAGCCAGAGCAACAGTGAGCCTATCTAATAATACAGTGTGTGATCTCCTGTCCCATTCTGAGGAACAGACAGTGAGTCTGACTCTCAATAATAATAATACAGTGTGTGATCTCCTGTCCCAGACTGAGGAACAGTGAGCCTGTCTCTCAAATATAATAATATAGTGTGTGATCTCCTTTCTTAGCCTGAGGAACAGACAGTGAGCCTGTATCTCAATAATAATAATCAAGTGTGGGATCTCCTGTCGTAGTCAGAAGAACATACAGTGAGCCTGTCCTCAATATTAATATAACAGTTAGTGACCTACTCTGCCATCCTGAGGAAGAGACACTTAGCCTGTGTCTCAATTATAATAATACACTGTGTGATCTCCAATTCAAGCCAGAGGAACAGTGAGCCTGTCTCTCAATACTAATAATCCAGTGTGTGATCTCCTGAGGAACACTGAGTCTGTCTCTCAATGCTAATAATACAGTGTCATCTCCTGTCCCAGCCTGAGGAACAGTGAGCTTGTCTCTCAATAATAATAATAATACATTGTGAGATCTCCTGTACTAGCCTGGTAAACACTGAGCCTGTCTCTCAATAATAATAGTACAGTGTGTGATCTCCTGTCCCAGCCTGAGGAACAGACGGTGAACCTGTCTCTCAATAATAATAATACAGTGTGATCTACTGTCCCAGCCTGAGGAACAGTGAGCCTTACTCTCAGTAATAATAATACAGTGTGTGATCTCCTGTCCCAGCCCAATGGAAGAGACAGTGAGCCTATCTCTCAATAATAATAATACAGTGTGTGACCTCCTGTCCCAGACTGAGGAACAGTGACAATGTCTCTCAATAATAATAATACAGTGTGTGATCTTCTGTCCCAGCCTGAGGAACAGATGGTGAACCTGTCTCTGAATAATAATAATAATACAGTGTGTGATGTACTGTCCCAGCCCAAAGAAAGAGACAGTGAGTCTGTCTCTCAATAATAATAATGCAGTGTGTGATCTCCTGTCCCAGCCTGGGGAACAGTCAGAGATCCTGTCTCTCAATAATAGTAATCCAGTGTGGGATGTCCTGTCCCATTCTGAGGAACAAACAGTGAGCATGTCTCTCAATAATAATAATACAGCGTGTGATATCCTGTATCCTTTCATTACCTTTTACTTTTAAAAATGAACTCAAATTGTGTATAATGTAATAATTTAAGCAGAATAAAGTAGAAGTCATTCTGAGGTGCCACGTGTGAGGGATACAGCTAGGCATCTGAAATGCAGGGTTTGAGAGCCCTTTCAGGAGCACTGCATCCATTGAGACAGACCCGTGCATGTTAAACAAATAGATTCTAATAATATAATGATCCAGTGTGTTGCACTACTTCACTACTTCACTGCTCTATGCCGTCTGGAAATATATCCTCAGACTGCTTACTGCCCTGGCATGTACCAAGACATTACAGGAGCACATCTATATATGATACTGCGTTGAAGCAGGAGACACACATTCGGATCCGAAATACAGTGTTCCAGCACCTTTGACCTCATCCAGAACGTATCATTTCTTGAAAGGGATTGCTGTCCGAATGCACATCTGAATCCCAAACAGAATCTCTAGTAAAATACGATCAGTTGTGATGTCTAGTTTCAAGCATTAACATCCAAAGTACCTGTCTTAGGTGGGGCAGGAAATTTGCCAAGCCACCTGAAAGAATTACCATTTCTAAAGATGTCTGTTGTAATTTACACACCTTGCTCCAAGGTCCAGTCAGTCAAAAGCATCTTTATTAATTAGCCTCAGTGCCTTGATATTTTTTATTAATCTAATATCAGGAATCTCACCATGTGCATGCTGAGCTGTGGAATATATGTATTTTTTTATGTACTGTAAAATCGAAATACCACCTCTTTCTGGTTACTTATCCTTTATTGTATAATCAGGGCCAAATAAAACTAAATCAGTGTCACCTGCTGGGTTCAAAACGCCTTCAGGGGACACCAAATAGGAGGCACTGGACTATAAATACCCATCCATGTTATAACACACTCACCAAGGGTTTTTTAGTTTAACTCTGAGCTTTGAGAGATTTAATACCTATGGTACCCATATTCACCCTTTATTTAAGGGAAGTACACATCCTAGACACACAGGAAACCCTCTCGCCCCAAGGGACGACCGGTACTTTGGATGGTCATGATTGAACCTGGCTTACAACAGACTTCTTTGGAAATGGTAATTCTTTCACATGGCTTGGCAAACTACCTGGCCCAGCTAAGACAGGTACTTTGGATGTTAATGCTTGAAACTAGACATCTTTAGAAATGGTAATTCTTTCAGGTGGCTTAGCAAGCTCCCTGCTCCAGCTAAGACAGGTACTTTGGATGTTAATGCTTGAAACTAGACATCTTTAGAAATGGTCATTCTTTCTGAGGGCTTGGGAAACTCTATTTCTTTGAATGCACCTGCACCGTTGAATATACTTTTAACCCATGCTTAGCCATGTTTTTAAAATTAAATTATAACGATTTCTGTGTTTGATACTGGTAGCAAAGGCTTCCTCCACCCACTGCTTTGCCAAAGGGGAGTGCTGTTTTCTGGGAGGGGTGGAGTCTTTGCTCGGGGTAACTTTCTGCTGAGTGCAATATACCTTTCACTTTTCACCTGCAATCGAGACAGGAGGTACAGTAACTCTGAGACTTGACTAAGGTCCTGGATATTGAATCACCACTACGATCAAGAGGTAAGACTTTACATTTTTACTTTTAAATGCATTTGCTGATAACCTTTTAAAACTAATATGCAGTCAGGCAGATGCATCTTTATTCTTAAGCGTCTCTCAGTGCATTGATATTGTTTTTACTAATCTATTATCAAGAATCTCATCATGTGATTAATTGATTAATTGCAATAGTGTAACTGCAAATGAATATATATGAGAATGTATGTTTGTTCATATGCAATGGTAGGAGCAGTTTCTCATTGCAGTGGATTTTCAGGGCCAATTCATCTCTCCATCTTATACTGAATATGAAAGGTAGTTGTTTCTATATGGACTCAGTCTTTGGAATTTGTATATATATATATTTCAGTGATCCCTCAGCCATTCCTTCTGTATTGTAATTCAATTTCTCTTTTAAAATTCCTTCCCCACTTCTAGGACCTGCAGTTGCTGAACTCCACAATGGCTCCTATTGGAAAGTCTGTGACTGAGACCAAGTAAGTGTTCACTTTTTTATGAAACCATTATTTATTTTGGAGCAATGACCAATTCTTATATAAATACAATGAAATCATTATGCTCAAACTATGAGAGAGAAAATTAAGGATAATTTAAGAAATCAGTCTTAGCTTGTTTCTATACACAGATGGTATTATTTATTTTCAAAGGAAACCCGCGAGGATTCCCCTGGTGTGCAAGATGTGCCTGAATACTTTTGATCAGCTTCCTGCTCACTTGAAGAGGGCCTGTATGAAGCACGCCACGGCAGAAGAGATCAGGATGGCCTCTCAACAGGCGAGGGAGGACATGATGAATCACCTGAAGAACGGGGTCATCGTGGATTACCACAGAATAGAGATTGTGTCTGGTGAGGCAAACAGGATAGCGGTTGTAAGACTGCTAGAGTCCTCGGGCCTTTTTGTACGTGGGAAGCCTGAAGACACATTGGCACGGTGAGATATTTTTAATATGTAAGGCTTCTGTAGTTTCTTTTTGAAATCATTGTTACAACATATTATGTAAAAGCATGTTGAAAAGAATCTACCTGCATTCCAGCGGCCCTGTTCAAGAGGCCACTGTCCAGGAGGAAGAGATGCCAGAGGCTGCTCCAGAAACTGAAGCAGAAGCGGAGGAGGAAGGGGAAGATGGGGAACAGTAAGACTCTCTGCTCAATAGGGTTTCTAGTGCTTTATTTTTTATTTGCACGTTGTATGTATAAAATTAGATTTTGTTTCACAGAGGCAAGAAAAAATGTAGCCTTAATTGGGATGTCAGTGAATTGGTAGATATACACATTCACACAGAGCCACATCTAAAGCCATTTTCTCCCAGAAGCCAACTAAGAAAACGGAAACACTTATAATACATATAATTGTCCATGTGTCTTATATCTACAGGGTGTCAGTTAAAGGTAATCTAAAAGCTCTCCGAAAAAGAGTTGCCCTGGCTGGACTTTACAGAAAACACTCTCTTGATTCTCCTCTCCTGGCTGGCTTTAAACAATACCTTATCCAGGGCCTGGGAATGGTAAACTGCTCCAAGGAGGTAGGTATTTGGTACATGGTTTTACTCGGCTTAAACTTCACATACCACGGATGTTGGTCATAAAAATAATGACTTTCTCTATATATGTTTTTCAGGTTGAAAATGTCTCCAGGTTCCTGTTTTTTTATGGATCCATCAGAAGTTTCCTTAAGTTTTCTGAAGGACATTTCCAAAATGCAGACATTTGTTTCCCAGTTGAAGATGACTGGGTTGTCTCACCAGACCATTGCAGGTTATATCATTAATATCAGCAGATTCCTGCTCTTCATCCGAAAAAACACTAACCTGCAAGTGGAGGATCCCAGTCTAGCTAAGAGTTTAATAGA
>NW_028296726.1:0-30000 GCF_055471065.1 Atractosteus spatula | reverse complement strand
GAAATCCCAAGGCGTCTCTCAAAAAGAGACGCCGGGGGTGTCACTCTGGTGTTAGTGTTCCCCTTTACCAATCAGTCGGGGTCTCCTCCTAATCCCCGTCTCATATGTAACAATCAATGACGAGGCCCCCCTGTCCCGCGATATTGTACTTGTCTCCTGGCCGCTGGCTGGCGCCGTGAGATTTAGTACTTGCGCAAGAGACCGGGGGCAGAGCGCGAACGCGGTCCCCCGCCCCCCACAAAGTGTGCGCTCCAGGTTCCCTCTCGGGGCTCTGCAACACAGCGGAAAGGCAGCGAGAAGGAGCCTCTTGCTCTGACGCCGCAAGGCCACAAGAGGGCGGAGGCGCCGCGCGCCCGGCCGACGTGTTGGACTAGTGCGCTTCATGTGCTGAAATAAACATGCGACAGCCCAGAAATGTTTTCAGAGTGCTGTGCACTGGAGGTTTTTGTCTTGTGAAGACTTGCCTTGTGCTCCTCCGTGCAGTTTGTTTGTCCTCCTCCAGTGCGGGACAAGCCAACACAAGGGAGCACATTCGCCAACATAAAGGCACGCAACGCGATTTGGAAAGAGGCTCCTTTCCAAAGAGTTGCACACGAACGGAGCCCCAGCCACACACAGCTTCAAGTAGCGAGTCAGGCGGTGCTGCTTCCGCTTGCGGCCCCACCACCCTGAACGCGCTCGATTTCGTCTGATCTCGGAAGCTAAGCAGGGTCAGGCCTGGTTAGTACTTGGATGGGAGACTGCCTGGGAATACCAGGTGATGCAAGCTCTTGCTCTCTCGGCCAGCAGGAGTTGCCGTTGGTGCCGTAGGCTTTGGGGGGAAAACCTGGAGGATGGAAAGGTGATCTATAGCCTCATCTCTACAGATGTTTTGTTGCTATGGCACGTGTGTGACCCATATAAAAAAAAAAACCCGCTTGTAAAATGAATATCGAAGCTGCCTCTAAATCTGCAAATGAAGATGAATCGATAAACCACTTGTTTTTCAGATAACTATACATATATTCATTTAGTACTGATTTCATTCACTGAGCACGGATACAATAGAGGTACAGCCATTCACTGTTTGACATGTCTGCACTGGTACAGAACCTAGCAATCAGAAAACGGGTGAAACTGTCTTTAGAATTAGCATACAGTACCGAGGCCCCCATGACCAAATAAAGGCTAACCTCGATAATCAGCCTAAATGATGCAGACTACAGCAAAACGACTGACTTTGAAAAGAGAATGAATGTCCGGAAGGAGTAGTGTAACCAGCTTGAAATGCTTCTCCAGACCTCTAACTAAAAGAAACCAGGAACCGGCAGTGGCATCGACTCCTTTCGAACTGGGATCCTATCGCAGCTCGTGGTGGCGTAACTCTTCTGTATCCGATGATCCAGTGTGTTGCACTGGCCTGGTCAGCCTGGCCTGGGGGATGGTGCACATAGCACTTTCAGTGCTGGAGGTGTTAATGGGGGAGGTGTTGGAGAGTGGCAGCTGTGGGGGATGGCTGGGTGAGTAGCTGTCAGGGGTTGTAGCTTTTCCTTTGCAGCTTATC
This sequence comes from Atractosteus spatula, assembly GCF_055471065.1. Classification (NCBI taxonomy): domain Eukaryota; kingdom Metazoa; phylum Chordata; class Actinopteri; order Semionotiformes; family Lepisosteidae; genus Atractosteus; species Atractosteus spatula. The sequence continues at coordinate 28,457 of NW_028296726.1, read as the reverse complement.
CTCTGGGGCCATGATTAAGAGGGACGGCCGGGGGCATTCGTATTGCATTCGTAAATTGCATTTGTTAGTTTTTAAGGAGTAAGAGTGCAGGGGGTTTAAACCTGCAATCCAGTGTGTTGAAGTATTTCACAACACTACCTCTAGCACATCTGGAAATAAATCCTCATAATGATTATTGCCCTTGGCATGTACCAAAAAATCAGTGAGCATATATTTATATATCACTGTGTTGAAGCTAGAGACACAGAATATCTGCAAACACATCCTAAATACAGTGTTCCTGCACCTTTGAACTCATCCAGAATGTATCGTTTTCTGAAAGGGATTGCTGTCAGAATGCACAACTGAATCCCAAACAGAATCTCTAGTCAAATATGATCATTTGTGAAACAGGCAAATGAGTCTCTCAGGGGCCCATTGCTCATTTTCAGACACGTCTGTGATACTTTCACCATGCGTAGAGCAATAGGGATTAAAGATACCAGAGGTAAGGTTTAAAAGTGATTCTGAGGTGCAACACATCAGCGATACAGCTAGGAATCTGAAATGCGGGGTTTGAGAGCCCTTCAGGGAACACTGTACCCTAAAGGTACCAGAAGTCCACTAGTACAAGCATTAAGTCACTGTCACCCCTGTTACAATGTGATTGCTACATATCTTTCATTCGTTTCATTACCTTTGTAGCGGCGAGGCTTAATAATAAGGCAGAATTAAGTGTTTCTGAGCTTCCCAAATGAGGCCCCATTTCTCTGTTCATCTCTGTGGTGCAGCCACAGAGAGACCATTAGTGCAGGGTGATTTAAGGTTTCCTAGGACAGCTCCCAAAGGGGGATGCACTTAGCTAAGCCTGGCTATCATGATCAATGGTCATCCATTGGTGCCTATCTGTCTAGGGAGTGCCAGATGGACATCTGGACTGCATTCCTAAGTGTCAGGAGTAAGTGACTCATATCTCACCTTGATCAACCAATCAGGGACTGGTAGGGCCGAGTAACCCACGTGGGACTCTGATGCCCATGGAACTTTCAGCCAATCAATGAGCTGAAGTTCCTCCAGGTAAAAACAGGCAACACAGAGAGCCTGGGAGATTCAGTGAGATTCAGAAGAGGAGATTCAGAAGGGATTCTGGAGAGGATTCTGTGAACTGTTCTAAAGGGAATTCAAAGGAGAATTCCAGGGCAGGAGCAGAAGGCTCCCAAGGGCAGGACATTCTCGCAGCGCGCCTCCTGACCATCCTGAGACTCAGCCCGGACAACCACGGAACGGCCAGTGTGTCCGAGTGCCAGAACTTTCCTTTGTTCTAAGAGTCTTGAGTGGAGGTTTCCAGAGAGTAACCAGCAGCAGGCCTCGTGAACAGGTCGGAACTGTGGACAGCTGAATCACTATTCAGAACTAGCTCTTCATCAGGAACGAACCGGTCCTCTTCCTGACTTGCTGGGACCCACAGTCATCTTTTCTCCTGTGCGCAAACGTTGCTAGTTAAAGCCAACACTAACTAGCCGGTCAGTGAGCATCAGCAGCGCACCGTCGCAAGCCGCACAGCACAGCCTGGCACCGAGACAGAGAGCGCGGATTGGACAGCAACAAGCCTGCAGCTGATTGTTTGTGCCCGCAGGAGATATGAATCCCCAGAAATTGGATGAGTATTCAACTTCACTGCATTACTGCTCGAGAATTCAATTGTTATCCAAACCAGTTGATATCAATTTAATTCCTAAGAGTTATGTACTTGTTTGAGTATCTAATGTAGAAGTTATAACCAAGTTCATTTATGAAACGGTCTAAATGAATGATATACTGAACGTATGTCCTCTTGATGTGTAACACTTCGTAACTGAATGAATATATATCTTTTGTATTCTGATAACCCTCTCGATAAGATCTGTTAGTTTTATATGCATATTCTATGTATTAATAAATGTATCCTCGTGTATTAGTACCTGTGTGTGTGCGTTGTTTGAGTTATGTCGCATGGTTGGATTCTAAAGCCATCAAAAGAATCAACTTTGTGATTTACTGCTACAATTAATAATTGTCACAGTAAATGCCCAAACCCTACAGAACTGGTGCCTTCAGAGAGCCATGATTACATATTTGGCGTCCCTGAGCCGGTTTTCCCTACAACAGTGTGTGACCTCCTGTCCCAGACTGAGGAAAAGACAGTGAGTCTGTCTCTAAATAATAATAATACAGCGTGGGATCTCTTGTCCCAGCCTGGGGATCAGACAGTGAGCTCGTCTCTCAATAATAATAATACAGTGTGTGATCTCCTGTCCCAGCCTGAGGAACAGTGAGCCTGTCAATCAATAATAATACAGTATGTGATGTCCTGTCTCAGCTTGAGGAAAAGAGAGTAAGCTTGTCTCTCAATAATAATAATTCAGTGTGGGATCTCCTGTCCCAGCCTGAGGAACAAACAGTGAGCCTGTCTCGAAATAATAATACAATGTGTGAACTTCTGTCCCAGTCTGTGGAACAGAAAGTGAGCCTATCTCTCAATAATAATGATATAGTGTGTGATCTCCTGTCCCAGCCTGAAGAACAGACAGTGAGCCTGTCTCTCCATAATAATAATACAGTGTGTGATCTCCTGTTCCAGCCTGAGGAACAGACAGTGAGCCTGTCTCTCCATAATAATAATACAGTGTGTGATCTCCTGTTCCAGCCTGAGGAACAGACAGTGAACCTCGCTCTCAGTAGTAATATTACAGTGTGTGATCTCCTGTCCCAGCCCAAAGGAAGAGACAGAGAGCCTATCTCTCAATAATCATAAAACAGTGTGTGATCTCCTGTTCCAGCCTGAGGAACAGACAGTGAGCCTGTCTCTCAATAATAATTATACAGTGTGTGATCTCCTGTCCCAGCCCAAAGGAAGAGACAGAGAGCCTATCTCTCAATAATCATAAAACAGTGTGTGATCTCCTGTCTCAGCTTAAGGATCAGACAGTGATCTTGTCTCTCAATAATAATAATCCAGTGTGGGATCTCCTGTCCCAGTTTGAGGAACAAACAGCGAGCCTGTCTATCAGTAATAATAGAACAGTGTGTGATCTCCAGTCCCAGCCATAGGAACAGACAATGAGCCTGTATCTCAATAATAACAATACAGTGTGTGATCTCCTTTCCCAGCCTGAGGAACAGACAGTGAGGCCGTCTCTCAATAGTAATAATACAGTGTGATCAACTGTCTCAGCCTGCGGAACAGTGAGTTTATCTGTCAATTATAATAATACAGTGTGTGATCCCCTGTCCCAGCCTGAGGAACACACAGCGAGCCTGTCTTTCAATTATAATAATTCAGTATGTGATCTCCTGTCTCAGCCCAAAGGAAGAGACAGTGAGCCTGTCTCTCAATAATAATTATACAGTGTGTGATCTCCTGTCCTAGCCTAGGGAACAGACAGTAAACCTTTCTCTCAATAATAATAATCCAGTGTGTGAACTCCTCTCCCAGCCTGAGGAACAGACAGCGAGCCTCTCTCTCAATAATAATAATACAGTGTGTGATCTCCTGTCCCAACCTGAGGACGAGACAGCGAGCCTGTCTCTCAATAATAATAATACAGTGTGTGATCTCCTGTCCCAGCCTGATGAACAGTGAGCCTGTCTCTCAAATATAATAATATAGTGTGTGATCTCCTTTCGCAGCCTGAAGAACAGACAGTAAACCTTTCTCTCAATAATAATAATACATTGTATGATTAACTGTCCAACCTAAGGAACTGACAGTGAACCTGTCTCTCAGTAATAATAATACAGTGTGGGATCTCCTGTCCCAGCCTGAGGAACAAACAGTGAGCCTGTCTCGAAATAATAATACAATGTGTGAACTTCTGTCCCAGTCTGTGGAACAGAAAGTGAGCCTATCTCTCAATAATAATGATATAGTGTGTGATCTCCTGTCCCAGCCTGAAGAACAGACAGTGAGCCTGTCTCTCCATAATAATAATACAGTGTGTGATCTCCTGTTCCAGCCTGAGGAACAGACAGTGAGCCTGTCTCTCCATAATAATAATACAGTGTGTGATCTCCTGTTCCAGCCTGAGGAACAGACAGTGAACCTCGCTCTCAGTAGTAATATTACAGTGTGTGATCTCCTGTCCCAGCCCAAAGGAAGAGACAGAGAGCCTATCTCTCAATAATCATAAAACAGTGTGTGATCTCCTGTTCCAGCCTGAGGAACAGACAGTGAGCCTGTCTCTCAATAATAATTATACAGTGTGTGATCTCCTGTCCCAGCCCAAAGGAAGAGACAGAGAGCCTATCTCTCAATAATCATAAAACAGTGTGTGATCTCCTGTCTCAGCTTAAGGATCAGACAGTGATCTTGTCTCTCAATAATAATAATCCAGTGTGGGATCTCCTGTCCCAGTTTGAGGAACAAACAGCGAGCCTGTCTATCAGTAATAATAGAACAGTGTGTGATCTCCAGTCCCAGCCATAGGAACAGACAATGAGCCTGTATCTCAATAATAACAATACAGTGTGTGATCTCCTTTCCCAGCCTGAGGAACAGACAGTGAGGCCGTCTCTCAATAGTAATAATACAGTGTGATCAACTGTCTCAGCCTGCGGAACAGTGAGTTTATCTGTCAATTATAATAATACAGTGTGTGATCCCCTGTCCCAGCCTGAGGAACACACAGCGAGCCTGTCTTTCAATTATAATAATTCAGTATGTGATCTCCTGTCTCAGCCCAAAGGAAGAGACAGTGAGCCTGTCTCTCAATAATAATTATACAGTGTGTGATCTCCTGTCCTAGCCTAGGGAACAGACAGTAAACCTTTCTCTCAATAATAATAATCCAGTGTGTGAACTCCTCTCCCAGCCTGAGGAACAGACAGCGAGCCTCTCTCTCAATAATAATAATACAGTGTGTGATCTCCTGTCCCAACCTGAGGACGAGACAGCGAGCCTGTCTCTCAATAATAATAATACAGTGTGTGATCTCCTGTCCCAGCCTGATGAACAGTGAGCCTGTCTCTCAAATATAATAATATAGTGTGTGATCTCCTTTCGCAGCCTGAAGAACAGACAGTAAACCTTTCTCTCAATAATAATAATACATTGTATGATTAACTGTCCAACCTAAGGAACTGACAGTGAACCTGTCTCTCAGTAATAATAATACAGTGTGTGATCTCCTGTCTCAGCCTAAGGATCAGACAGTGATCCTGTCTCTCAATAATAATAATCCAGTGTGGGATCTCCTGTCCCAGTTTGAGGAACAAACAGCGAGCCTGTCTAACAGTAATAATAGAACAGTGTGTGATCTCCAGCCCCAGCCATAGGAACAGACAATGAGCCTGTATCTCAATAATAATAATACAGTGTGTGATCTCCTGTCCCAGCCTGAGGAACACACAGCGAGCCTGTCTCTCAATAATAATCATACAGTGTGCGATCTCCTGTCCCAGCTTGAGGAACAGACAGCGAGCCTGTCTCTCAATAATAATAATACAGTGTGTGATCTCCTTTCCCAGCATGAGCAACAGACAGAGAACCTCTCTCTCAGTAATAATCATACAGTATGTGATCTCCTGTCTCAGCCCAAAGGAAGAGACAGTGAGCCTGTCTCTCAATAATAATAATACAGTGTGTGATCTCCTGTCCCAACCTGAGGACGAGACAGCGAGCCTGTCTCTCAATAATAATAATACAGTGTGTGATCTCTAGTCCAAGCCTGAGGAACAGACAGTGAGCCTGTCTCTCAGTAATAATAATACAGTGTGTGATCTCCTGTCCCAGCCTGAGGAACAGTGAGCCTGTCTCTCAAAAATAATAATATAGTTTGTGATCTCCTTTCTTAGCCTGAGGAACAGACAGTGAGCCTGTATCTCAATAATAATAATCAAGTGTGGGATCAACTGTCGCAGTCTGAGGATCACTGAGCCTGTCTCTCAATACTAATAATAGTGATTTCCTGCCACAGCAAGAGGAACAGACAGTGAGCCTGTATCTCATTAATAATAATACAGTGTGTGATCTCCTGTCCCAGCCTGGGGAACAGTGAGCCAGACCCTCAATAATAATAATACAGTGTGATCTACTGTCCCAGCCTGAGGAACAGACAGCGAGCCTGTCTCTCAATAAAAATAATACAGTGTGTGACCTCCTGTCCCAGCCTGGAGAACAGTGAGCAGACTCTCAATAATAAGAATACAGTGTGATCTACTGTCCCAGTCTGAGGAACAGTGAGCCTGTCTCTCAATAATAATAATGCAGTCAGTGACCTCCTGTCCCAGCCTGAGGAAGAGACAGTGAGTTTGCCTGTCAATAATAATACAGTGTGATCTCCTGTCCCAGCCTGTGGAACAGTGAGCCTGTCTCTCAATAATAAAAATACTGTTTGTGATCTCCTATCCCAGCCTGAGGATCAGACAGTGAGCCTGTCTCTCAATAATAATAATAATAATACAGTGTGAGACCTCCTGTCCCAGCCTGAGGAACAGACAGTAAACCTGTCTCTCAATAATAATACTCCAGTGTGTGATCTCCTGTCTTAGCCTGGGGAACACTGAGCCTGTCTCTCAATACTAATAATATAGTGTGTAATTTCCTGCCCCAGCTAGAGGAAAAGACAGTGAGCCTGTCTCTCAATAATAATAATACAGTGTGTGACCTCCTGTCCCAGCCTGGAGAACAGTGAGCAGACTCTCAATAATAAGAATACAGTGTGATCTACTGTCCCAGTCTGAGGAACAGTGAGCCTGTCTCTCAATAATAATAATAATGCAGTCAGTGACCTCCTGTCCCAGCTTGAGGAAGAGACAGTGAGCCTGCCTCTTAATAATAATAATACAGTTTGTGATCTCCTGTCTCAGCCAGGGGAACAGACAGTAAACCTGTTTCTCAATAATACTAATCCAGTGTGTGATCTCCTGTCTTAGCCTGAGGAACAGACAGTGATCCAGTCTCTCAATAATAATAATCCAGTGTGGTATGTCCTGTCCCAGTCTGAGGAGAAAACAGACTGGGACACAGAGAGTGAGAGAGAGAGAGGAGGCAGCACAGAAGATGAGCTCCTAATTTCTTTGAGATTTTATTGTTTTCTGGAACTGAACAAATAGTCTAGGAACAAGGCGACATCTAACAAAACTAAAGAAAACTACAAAAGTAAATAAATAATTTGCCATTGGAAAAAAAAAATCAACAAAGCAAACATCTAAAAAACTGAAGATCAACTATAAGACACAGCTACACCTGAGGATAAAGGACCTGAGGAAAAACTCCAAAAAGAAAAATCCCCAAGAGATGAAGAGAAACAAACAGAAAAGGAATAATTAAAACAAGGAAATAAGAATAAGAAGACAAGAAAGAAAGAAAGAAAGAAAAAGTACACCAAAGGAAACAAGAAGGAAAGGGAAAATAGAAGCAGCATCAAGAGAAGCCAAGAACTCAGCCATCAACACGAAAAACACCTGGTAAGCCCTGTTCTTTCTTCTCCTTTCTTGAAGAGGCCTCTAAAAAATTGAACTGCTTTGCTAGATAAAAGTTTAAAAAGTCTTTAGAAAAAGTTACCTTAAAGTTTAAATTAAACAAAATACCACTTGGGCCCACTACACTCAAAAGGCCAAAGTTGAAGAACCTGTTCCCAAGCAACAGGGGGCTGATTGTATTCAAAACGCCCGAGCCAGGCCGTCTGTTTGCTCTTCTCACCTGGGCCCATTGTATTTAAAAAAGGAAGATGAGTACAGAGCAGAACACAGCCCCACTGGACCAGCCCTGCCCCCTCAGCACAGTACTCCAGTACCCTGAGGACGTGAAAACAGTTAAGACCAGGAAACAGTACAAAGACTCCTGGATGAAAGAAAACCCAGAGACCCTCATTGCTGACTACTGCCAGGCAGGAGAAAAACACATAAAAACCAACCTGCTCTTTTTTACTGAGCATCCGAATGCCTGGCACACAGCTGTGTGTAAGAATTATACAAACACCACCAGAAGGGGCATCAGCAAAGGCAGGCAAATCTCCATAGGGGGCGACAGCGAAGTAGAAGACACTGTCCTGACTGTCAACACCTACCACAATGGTACAGTGATGATACAGGGCAGTGAGGCCGCTCTGGAGCTTTTTGAGGAAAAGTTCACAGACCTTAAAACACAGGCTGACCTGGAGAAACCTCCCCCAGAAACAGGAGAAAGACCCAGCAGCCTGATGACCGCCACACCGGAGAGTTCAGCTCCACCTGACTCGGAGCCCACAAACACAGCCTCAGCCACAGAACAGCCCAGCAAAAGTGTAGCCCTCGGCAACATGGAAACACACCACCCGGACACACACAGCCCACACCAACCCCCCTGTGACCACAGCACAGTGCGCCTCCTGAGAGAGAAACTCTCTGCTCTGGAGCTGGACTTCACTGAGTTCAAGGAGCTGATGCTGGGGAGACTCACAGAGGGGCAGACAGCACAACAGCTAAGAGACGAGGTTAACAAACACAGGAACGAATGTAAAACCTCCAACAAACAGCTCAGGGCACAGATGGAGGAGCTGCTGCAGGACAACAGTAAGCTGCAGTCGGAAGTAGCAGAGCTGAGAGAGGAGCTTCAGCTCGCGGAGAGGACAAGCAAGACTCTCAAAGACCAGCTGAGGAAACTCACTACTTCCCACTGCAGCCCGGACTGCAACAGAACAGCCCTGAGACCCAGAAGACACAACACACAACACCCACCCCCAACCCGCAAAGACACACCCACCTCCACACAACCTGACACCCCTACAACCCCCACCACCAACTCCCACTTACCCAGTACCCCCACCGTAGCAAACACCACACCCACTGCACCCCCCGGCACCCCAAATCCCCTCACAACTCCACTGCCCAAAAGCACATCCACCTTGCCGAACACTCAGGGTGACCCACACACACACCCGGCCCCACCCAACTCCTCCACCTCACACACTGCACCCCCCCAAGCAGCCGCCCGCCCGGCAGCACAGCGCCCCTCCAGCAGACTGGACACCAGAGGCAGACGCATGGAAGTAGCCCTTCTCATCGACTCCAACGGGAGGTACATCGATGAGCACAGGCTCTTCCCGGGATTACAAACAGCAAAGCTCTGGTGTCCGACGACAGAGAAGGCCCTGCAGCTGCTGTCCAGGTCGGTACTGGGAGCCCCTCAGCACATCATCATCCACACCGGCACCAACGACCTGAGGACCCAGAGGGAGCAGGTGGCCCAGTCCATCAGGAGAGTGGCAGAGAGGGCCATACAGGAGTTCCCTCGCGCCCGAATTCTCATCTCCACCCTGCTGCCGAGACAGGACGAGCAGCACCACACCATCCAGAGAATCAATGCCGAGATCTCACGGTGCTGCGCACTGCTCCCAAACGTCTACCTGGCCCATCACTTCACCCTTGGACCACAGCACCTACACGACCATAAACACCTCAAAAAACAGACCATTGGACTCTTCACAAAAACTCTGAAAGACACCACACTGGGCAGACACCCGAACAGCACCCCAGAGAGAAACAGGAGGACTACCAGAGGAATGCCCTAGCACCCACACCCCCAACCCAGACCAGCTCAACCCCCAAGGAACAGAACCAGCACCACCCTACAGCCCTCCAACCCAGACCAACGACCTAACAGGACCAGAACCAGTGCCCCACCCCATGCCCCTCACCCAGACCAGCAGCTGAACCGGACCAGAACCATAACCTCTCCCCACCCAGCACAACAGCAGAGCCGGACCGAGCCCCTCCTGCACAGCTACGCCGCAGCCCTGGCCAGACCAGCAGTCCCGAGCGGTTTGGAGCTGGGAGAAATCCAGCAGCTCCTGAACCTCATCTGCACCCGGCTAATGAGCTGAACTTCCATCACCCACAGCGACAGACAAAAACCCAGCACAATACTTGTTTCTGTCGATGATGTAAATGTCCGACACAAATTTGATACAGTTCCAGAAAACAATAACAACTTGCAAAGATAATTCAAACGATAACAATGAGATCTCTAAAGATAAGTATGTGGAACATTCAGTGTCTGGGCTCGTCAGCATTTGGGCTGAAGAGCACTGATCCTGAATTTATCAAGGATGTAAAGGAGACAGACATCATGATCCTACAGGAGACATGGTGTCGGGGAGACTTGGCTACCCACTGTCCCCCAGGCTACAAGGAGATCATGGTGCCCTCTGTCAAAAAACCCCAAATCACCCGGGGCAGAGACTCTGGGGGGATCATTGTGTGGTACAGAGCGGAGCTCAGTCACTCCATACAATTAGTAAAGAAAGAAGAGTCACGAGTTTGGCTTAAAATCAAAAGAAATACCATCTGTACAGAAAACGAGGTTTTCCTGTGTGCTGTCTACATCCCGCCCTCAGAATCCCCCTATTACAGTGAGGGAATTCTCCCCAGCCTCCACACGGAGATCGGTCACTTCCAGGGCCAGGGAAACGTGCTGCTCTGTGGTGACCTCAACGCACGAACAGGCACACTGGCAGACTTCACCAGCACACAGGGAAATACTCACATATTCGGACAATCCCCTCTGTACCACACACCGGTCACCTCACACAGGTGCAGCCATGACACCACAGTCAACAGCACCGGGCGCGAGCTGCTGCAGCTCTGTCAAGGGCTGGGCCTGTACATCGTCAACGGCAGGACTAGAGGGGACTCTCTAGGCAGGTTCACCTACAGCTCAGCTCTGGGTAGCAGTGTGGTGGACCACGCCATCACCGACCTGGACCCCTCCTGTATCAGTGCCTTCACTGTCAGGCCACAAACTCCCCTCTCCGACCACAGCCAGATCACACTCTACATGAAGAGAGCACACCAGTACAGAGACACACTGACACAGCCCAGCCAGCTGTATGACCTCAACCAGGCATACAGATGGGACACAGACAGCCTAGACAGATACCAAACTGCACTGGGCCATGACGAAATTCAGACACTGATGGACACATTCCTAAACACTCCGTATCAAACCAACAAATTAGGCATCAACTTGGCCACACAAAAACTAAATCACCTATTCCACAAACTAGCATCAAAATCTAAGCTAAAAACAACTAAATCAAAAAACTACCAAAAAACAAAAGCAAAAGAAAAGTGGTTTGATACGGAGTGCGAAAACATCAAAAATGCACTACGAAAAGTCTCAAATGAAAAACACAGACAACCACACAACACAGATCTGCGACTCAGGTACTGTGACATGGTAAAACTTTACAAACACACGCTGAAAAAGGAAAGAAACACATACATAGACAAACAACTTGCAGAAATTGAGGAGTCACTAAATCAGAACTGTTTCTGGGAGAAGTGGAACAACTTAAACAAATCAAAACCAGAAGAATTGGCCATCCAAAATGGAACAATCTGGCAAACATACTTTGAAAATCTCTATGAAAAGCTCCCAAATACAAATCAATCAGACCAAAACACCATTTATGAAAAACTCAAAATTTTGGAATTGGCTATCAAAGACAACCAAAACCCCTTAGACTCCCCAATCACTGAGCAGGAGCTACTGGACAAACTCCAGGACCTCAGACCACGCAAAGCCTGTGGCCATGATGGTGTCATAAATGAGATGCTGAGACACAGCAGCCCAAAGTTGCAACAAGCCCTGCTCAAACTCTTCAATCTCATAATGACAGCTGGATGTTTCCCCGAGGCCTGGAACCAAGGACTGATCACGCCCATCTATAAGAGTGGAGATAGACTCGATCCCAACAACTACCGGGGCATCTGTGTGAACAGTTACCTGGGGAAGGTATTCTGCAGTATCCTAAATACACGAATACTGGCCTTCCTTACCGAACACAATGTCCTGAGTAAAAGTCAGATTGGCTTCTTGCCAGATCACCGCACATCTGATCACATTTACACCCTACACACACTGATAGACAAACACGTCCACCAAAAACACAAAGGAAAAAATTTTGCCTGCTTTGTCGATTTCAAAAAAGCATTTGACTCGATTTGGCATGAGAGATTGTTTTATAAACTACTCCAAAGCGGCATAGGGGGCTGTAATTATGTGTACGACATAATTAAATCAATGTATTCAGAGAGCAAATGTGCAGTGAAAATTGGAAACAAAAGGACTAAATTCTTCACCCAAGGCCGTGGGGTGAGACAGGGCTGCAGCCTGAGCCCAACACTGTTCAATATCTATATCAACAAATTAGCAGGAATGTTGGAGCAGTCTGCAGCTCCTGGTCTCACACTACACGACACAGAAATCAAGTTCCTGCTCTACGCAGATGACCTGGTCCTGCTGTCGCCCACAGAACAGGGGCTGCAGCAGAAACTGGCACTGCTGGAGCAGTACTGTCAGACCTGGGCACTGACAGTCAATCTGGACAAGACCAGAGTTATGGTTTTCCAGAAGAAAGCCAGACCTCAGGGAAACAGGTACAAATTCACACTGAACAACAACACATTGGAGCACACATCCAGCTACACATATCTCGGTCTCACCATCAGCTCTTCCGGGAGTTTTGACCTGGCAGTGAAGGTACTAAGGGAGAAGGCACTCAGGGCTTTCTACGCAATAAGAAAGAGGCTCTTCAACATCAACCCACCAACAAGAATCTGGCTCCAAATACTTGAAAGTGTAATCCAACCCATTGCCCTATACGGCAGTGAAGTGTGGGGTCCCCTCACAGACCAGGATTACACCCAATGGGACAAACACCCCACAGAAACTCTGCACATGGAGATCTGTAGAAACATCCTCCGTGTGCAGAGAAGAACTCCTAACAACGGGTGCAGGGCTGAATTAGGCCAGTACCCACTATTGATAAACATACAGAAAAGAATATTCAAGTATTGGCTACACCTAAAAAACAGTGACCAAAATTCCTACCACCACAAAGCCCTGCTGAGCCAAGAGCTGAGCCCAAAACACAGCCCCCTGAACCAGCTGGTCCTGAGGCTCACTGACCTGAGCCACACCGACACTAACCAGCATCAGGACAGCACTGCTAGAGCACCACAACCCAGACTCAACCACATCACAGCACAGATCAAACAGCAATATCTCACACACTGGGACACACACACACAGACACAACATAAACTGGAATGTTACAGAACCTTAAACAGACAATACACACTAGCTGAATATTTGACCAAAATAAAAAATAACAAACAGAAACAGACCCTGACGAAGTACAGGCTCAGTGACCACAGCCTGGCCATAGAAACTGGGCGACACAGGCAGACCTGGCTGCCCAGAGAGGACAGGCTGTGCTCCCACTGCCAGCGGGGAGAAATAGAGACAGAGGTGCACTTCCTACTGCACTGTGACAGATACTCTGGGATTAGAGAAACATTCTTCCCTAAATTCAGAAATCTAATCCCAGAGTTCCCACACCTGCCAGAATCACAACGGGTCCCAATCCTACTGGGAGAGGGAGGAGGGAACTCAGTTGAACTGGCAGCCCAGTATGTGATCTCCTGTCACAGCCTGAGGAACAGTGAGTCTGTCTCCCAATAATGCTCCAGCCGCCTACAGAATATGTCAATATTTTATAATATGTCTTTGTTGTAAATGTCTGTAATATGTCGGTAGATTTTATTCTACTTCTATTTTTGTTTTGTTTCATGTAAATATCATTACTTTCATTTGCTTTGGCAACACTGATTGTACCCATCGGTCATGCTAATAAAGCACCTTGAATTGAATTGAATTGAATTGAAAAGGAGAGAGAGATGGACAGATAAGAGCACACACAGCGAGAGAGACAGGAAGTGGGAGAGAGAGGAGAAGGAGCAGGAAGACAGTGCAGGTGTTCAACCACACTGTGACCACAGGAGACAGGAGGCTTTTCTCAGCTGCTGAGGAGCTCAGGGCTCATGGCCACTCAGGCTCAGAGGCTCTGGCAGCAGTCAGGTCTGGGAGCTTCTCCTCATACTGACTCTGGAGCTCTAAGTGTCAGCCTCCATTCTGACAGGAATAGCCCCTCCTGTTCAGCCCTGAAAGACACACTGAGAGAGCTGTTAGAGCCCTGAGACAGCTGTGTGGGTAGAAGACCTGTCACCCTGTAGAGCTCTGAACACTGGGCTCCCCTGTGTGCCTCACTGTACAGCAATAGAGCTCTGACTGGACTCCCTGTGTGTCTCTGTACAGCGCTAGAGATCTGAACACTGGGCTCCCCCATGTGTCTTCCTGTATACCTCATCACACTGCACTGCACAAACCACAAACTCACTGCACAGTCTGACCTGCAGTTCCAGTAAAGCTCTGTCGAAACAGGCCCATTTCCTAAAGACAGGGGAGTGAAGAGTTTTACTGAAGAAAATATGTCCCTCTCTAAAAAAATGCTGTCAAATCATTATATGACATTTTTTCATGCTAGTCCAGCAGGAATTGTGGCCTTAAATCACAGCGGTTCAGCTGTATTTACAAGAACTGATTGTTTCTAGTTAATCATTTTGTTGTTTTTTAATACTTTGAAACAGACTCCTGCTCTTCTGCTCCTGTAGTTATTATGGTGAAGCTGCAACAAATACTACTGCTGCTATTACTACCACGAATACTGCTACTACAACTATGACAGCTACTACTACTGCTGCCACTGATACAACAGCAACTAGTAATATTTTACTACTACTACTAAAGCTACTAGTACTACTGTTCCTACTGCTGCAGGTACTACTGTTACTGCTACTACTGCTGCCACTGCTACTACTTCTGCTACTATTAATAAGGAGGATGAGAGCTGTGTTCTCACTGTTCAGCCTTGGTCTATTAACAAGTACTGATGTTTTCTTTTTGTTGTTTGACTCCTGCTCTTCTGCTCCTGCTGCTGCAATTATTAAAGTGAAGCTCCAACACAGCTCTACTATATTGTTGAACTAAAGATTTTAAATACAGCATAACTACTACTACTATTGTTACTATTGCTCATGGTTCTAGTGTTACTACTGCTACTACAGCTACTACTACTGCTGCCACTGATACAACTGCAACTAATACAATTTTACAGCTACTCCTACTGCTACTATAAATGTTTCTAAAGCTACTAGTAGTACTGTTACTGCTACTAATACTGCTGCCACTGACACAACTGCTCCTACCACTACTACCATTACTACTACGACCATGACTTCAGATTCTAATACTAATTCTGATACTAATACTCCTGCTACTATTACTGCTGTCATTACTACTAATAGTGATAAAAACAGAACACTCACAGCTCTGTAGACATTGGTCTGGACTCTAGAAAGTGATTCCATTTGCAAGCAGCTCTGGACCTCAACACCTGCTGATGGGTCACTTCTGTCAGACACAACATTGGAGCCCAAGCCCACCTACACACATTTACACACACTGACAGATATACACCCACACACTCACACACATTCACACACACGGACACTACACATACTGACTAACACCATACACATTTGTACACACAATCAGACACATACATGCACAAATACAAACTAGCACACATTCACAGACACACACATACTGTAGACACTACACTCAGAGATACACACCCACACACTGAAAAGCACACATTTACAGAATCACACATAGACAGTACACATACTCACAGACAAAAAACTCACACAATGACGGACACCACATACACTCTTACCTACAGTTACACTATAACAAACACTAACAAAAATACCACTAATATTACAACAGTAACACTATCACTATGACTAACACTATCATTATTACTAACAATAACACAAAATTACAACTACACTACTAATACTTATAATAACAGTAATGCTATCACTGAAACTAACATGACTACTAGTGTAAATAGTCTAACAGTAAATCTATAATAAGCACTAATAGTACATGAATACTAGCATTAAAACTATCAGTAGCGCTATCATCATTAATACTCACATGAACACTAGCATTAATATTAAAACTACCAGTTGTACTCTCACTAATATTAACAGGAATACACTAGCATTAGTATTAGTAGCTGTCCGTGACGTCACACCGCTCTTTGTGACGAAGGCAAGACACATAGCCGGGCACAGTGACGTGGCGCGTGTCGCTGTGGTTACCATACTTATGATTTGTAAACAAATGGAAAATGCCTTTAAACTGTTACTTAAACAAATTTATCAACTTGGAATATAATTCTCTAGCTCTAGGATTAAATTCCTAAATAATAATTTGAATAACCATTCTTTAATTTCGGAATGAACATTATTAACACTAAACGCACTATGGTACTGTAATTGATCGATCCAGGCGGTATTGACCGTTTTCTAGATATTTAAAACAGGGTCAAGAATGGGTAAAGAATCAGTACTCACCAATCGGTGAAGTTAATCGTTAATTCTACGGTTCTTCAGTTGAATTAATTAGTTGTCGATAGATAAGTGATCAATAACTCTCCGCAGTGCGCTCCGCGCGCCTTCCGTGGTCTCGCTCTCTGATCCCGGTGCTCTGGCTGGTGTCTCTGACGTCACAGTGCTCTTTCTAAAATATATAACATCCCCAAAAAAAAAACACACCGGGCTTTGAAGAGAGGCGAAGAAGAGAAGGTGTAATATTTGTGTGCGTCAGCAGTGAAACTGCATGTTGATTGATGGAGGGCTGAGCGGGGAATAACGGTTGCTCAGGGTCACAGGTCATAGTGAATTTAGGAGCTAACTGGTTCGGAGTTACAGGTTAAATAATAAAGAGTTTGTTCGAGTGTCACATCATCGTCCTGGGTTCTTAATTTTTACACTATACGTGTACGAGAAACAAGACAGTGTGTGTGTGTGCCCTGGTGATTCTGGGAGACAGATCGAACCTGGGCTAAAAGAGAGGGGGCTTAGCCCTCTTCCATTTGCTAGTTCATAGTTGAACAACCCATTTGTATCTGCTAGGCGGCGCAGTGGTCGTGCACAAAGAACGCTTTGAAAAGCGTCAAAAGCAAGTCATTCCGAGTTGGTCGTTTGTATTTTCCGTTCAGACGCGAAATGCTGAAATGATCTCTCGGCTCCTCGGTTGTCATTTCTGCTCCATAGAGGAATCACAGCACGCGTCGCCTTCCAGCACGCTGGGTCGGGACACGATGCCGGGGGTCGGAGAGAGTGATGTTTTCCTTGTTAGTATAGTGCTGAGTTTCAACGCCTGTTACGCGGGAGAGCTGGGTTCGATTCCCCGACGTGGAGTAGCTTTTCTTTTACCTCATTAGAGAAAGGACTGTCTTTCACGTCTCTGTTTTCTTTCACAGCGTCGTGCACCTTTTCATTGCTCTCGCTTTCAGAGCCTCTGCACGGCACACGACTCGACATCAGGACGCGCATTGTAGTGAAAGCAGGAAGCGCTGCGACATGCCCTGTGCAGATCCCGCCACACCTAAGAGGTGAGTGGGTCTGTTCGATCACAGCGCTAGGCGAATCCCCAATCCACTTTTGTGCGTGGCGACACCATGCCCAGCAGCCCAGCGCTGAGCTTCGCCAATGCGATTCAGTTGCTTCCAGTGCCTTTATTGGAGTGCGCTGATGGACCGTGCTCTCTCTCCAGAGACCAGCACACCTGTCATGGATGGAGCAGGAAAGGCGGTGCCACATTCTACAGCCCTCTCCACGCAATCGACGAAATCGGGCTACTGAAGTGGAAAAAATCTCCTCTCCACAAAGTGCAAATATCATCTTGGAGAGTATAAATCCTATTGCCGAAGATCAGCCCTGTCTACCAGAGTAACCCTCCCACCTGCAGGTTTCCGAGCTGCAGCTATGATCAGGTAGTCTCACACGCGAGAAGTCTTCGGTTGGAAACAAGCGCCCCCTCTTCTCGCACGTTTTGCACGTTCGAGTAGTTTTAATGCGGCTCCTTCGTACACGGTGCTGATCTTTTGGAAAGCAGGAGGCAAAACTGACACGTTCCCATACCGGGAGTCGAACCCGGGCCGCCTGGGTGAAAACCAGAAATCCTAACCGCTAGACCACATGGGAGCGCACAACCCTGCTGTTCCGGGCATCATGCAAGCAAACTACATAAATATGAGAAAACACGCAAGAGAGTTGTCACTCAGAGTGTCGAAGGGTCGATGTATACTGGGGCTCAGTTGAAATGCAACGTCAGGACTTTTCCGAATTATGTCACACGAAGAGAACACAGCCACGTGTGTCTCGGTAACTCGCCGTGATCGTAAAAAAGAGGCTGTTTCTACCCCGACT
Source organism: Atractosteus spatula (assembly GCF_055471065.1). NCBI lineage: Eukaryota > Metazoa > Chordata > Actinopteri > Semionotiformes > Lepisosteidae > Atractosteus > Atractosteus spatula. Next base: position 10,331 of record NW_028296726.1, on the reverse strand, counting down.
CGAAACGGGGACCTTTCGCGTGACCCACTCACCTCTTAGTGTGGCGGGACCTGCACAGTGCATGGGGCATCCTGTTTTCACTTCAATGCGCGTCCTGATGTACCCCGGTCTCCCGCGTGACAGGTGGGGTACTCGCCACTATTCTAACGAGGAAGACATCACTCTCTGCTTAGTGTGCAAAACACTTACTTGCAGCATTGTGGGTGCTGTGGTTTAAATGCTAGTGTTTTGTGAACAGAATACCCCTATCCCAGTGCATTGTGCCACATTAAATAAAAGCACGTGAAAAAGAGATTCAGAACGCAAAGCTCTGTCAGTGTTCTGTGTAAAAAATCGGTTCGAACATTATGGGAGCTGTTTTTAATAAGCTGCTGAGTAAAGAATATTTTAATCTTCCTGCTGTCAGTAGTATTGTGAATATAGTTGACCCTTACCTGAATGAAAACAGGACGTAAAGGAAGGGTTTCAGAAATCAAACAAAGCTTTATTCCCGTGCTTACAGTCTGAGTAATTGGAGACTGCGCTATTTTGTTGCCTATGGTCATATACAGGTTTTTCGCACGAAGCCGTATTGAACAGTATTTCTTGCGTTGTGAACTTGTGTATACAGCGGTCCCCCGGATTCCAGTTAGTGCGTAATTACGCATCGATGAAAAACCGGAGGTTTAAAAAAAGATAATTAGCTCACTGATAGTTTGATGTAGAGGCTGTGGAAATATCCACAAGTCGTGGTCTTTAAAATGCATTTGGTTTGAAGGCGTTCTGTGCTTCCATTGCGAAGATATGGACAAAAGAATATTCGTGCTTGGTCAAAAAAAATGTGATAAAAACGAAAAAGTAAAGGCTGAGAAAGCATTCACAATGTATTTTATACACAAAGCAAGTATTCTCGCGACTGTAAGAGGTTTCGTGTAAACGCTACAGGCGTGCCAAAATCGTTTACGAACTTCAAGCTAACTTTACCCCGGTCTGGTACCGGAGGTCACGTAGGTTCAAATCCCAGCCATGTTTTTTTTCCTATCTTGTTGTACATAACGTACCATTTCGGACAATCACAAAGGGCTTGATTTCGTTAAATGCATGTATTCATTTCCTTTCTGGAAAACTTGTATTTCAAGAAAGTAAACATTTCTTCACAAAGGTCGATTGGATTTCTCAGCGAAACCTTAACCATTTTAATATTTGCAGGAAATGCGAGTGCTTAACACGTGTCAGAATCACCGGGAAATGTCCAATTACTGTATACCCAACATCGCAACTCCCCAGAAAACCATATTCACCCAAGAAAAAGTCGAGTCGTCATTTATACTCCCGTTGCATCCTCTGCTGAAATATTTTAAAAATACAATGCAGATTTGTTTAAGAACTTGCAAGCATTGTTACATTAGCACCGTGCATTTGGACTTCGATATTTTGACATATTTACCTTAATTTTAAACATAAATACTGTACAATCTATTGTAATTTTGTTGTACTATTAAAATATGTTAGCTGAGGATGCAAAGGGGTGAAAGGGAAAGGTCAGAGGGTGCAGTAACACCAAGGTTAGGATTGGTGGAGGTGATAAAGGTGTTGATGGTTTTTCTCTGTAGAGGATTTTGAGTTTTTTTTATCCTTCTCTGAAGTGAGAAACTGGAAGAGTTGGGAGTTGAGGGATCTGATGAGGTTAGTTATGAAAGGAAGTTGATGTGGAGCTGTTAGCCGTAAAAACTCCTTAATGTCTTTGATGTTGTCATCAACGATAAACTGCACTCAGCAAAGATAAAAAGAAAATTATCTATGCTTACTGCCCTGTCTTTCTCACAGCTGCAACTATGAGAGCCTGCAACTGCTTGTGCCCGCAGGAGATCTGAATCCCCAGAGATCGGATGAGTATTCAACTTCACTGCATTACTGCTCGAGAATTCAATTGTTATCCCAACCAGTTGATATCAATTTAATTCCTAAGAGTTATGTACTTGTTTTGAGTATCTCATGTAGAAGTTGTAACCAAGTTCAATTACGAAACGGTCTAAATGAATGATATACCGAACGTATGTCCTCTTGATATGTGTAACCCTTTGAAACTGAATGAATATATATCTTTTATATTCTGATAACCCTCACGATAAGATCTGTTAGGTTTACATGCATATTCTACGTATTAATAAATTTATCCTCGTGTATTAGTACCTGTGTGTGCGTTGTTTGAGTTATATCTCATGGTTGGATTCTAAGGCCATTAAAAAAATCAATTGTGTGATTTACTGCCACAATTAATAACTGTCCCAGTAAATGCCCAAACCCCTACAGAACTGGTGCCTCGTGAGAGCACACTACAACAGTGTGTGATCTCCTGTCCCAGTCTGAGGAACAGACAGTGAGCCTGACTCTCAATAATAATAATACATTGTGTGATTTCCTGTCCCAATCTGAGGAACTGACAGTGAGCCTGACTCTCAATAATAATAATACATTGTGTGATCTCCGGTCCCAACCTGAGGAACTGACAGTGAGCCTGTCTCTCAATAATAATAATACAGTGTTTGATCTCCTGTCCCAGCCTGAGGAACAGTGAGCCTGTCTCTCAAAAATAATAATATAGTGTGTGATCTCCTTTCGTAGCCTGAAGAACAGACAGTGAGCCTGTATCTCAATAAAAATAATCAAGTGTGGGATCTCCTGTCGCAGTCTGAGGAACAAAGAGTGAGCCTGTCTCTCAATAATAATAATAAAGTGTGTGATCTCCTGTCCCAGCCTGAGGAACACTGAGCCTGTCTCTCAATACTAATAATAGTGATTTCCTGCCACAGCAAGAGGAACAGACAGTGAGCCTGTATCTCAATAATAATAATACAGTGTGTGATCTCCTGTCCCAGCCTGAGGAACAGTGAGCCTTTCTCTCAGTAATAATAATACAGTGTGTGATCTCCTGTCCCAGCCCAATGGAAGAGACAGTGAGCCTATCTCTCAATAATAATAATACATTGTCAGGAACTGACAGTGAACCTGTCTCTCAGAAATAATAATACAGTGTGTGATCTCCAGTCTCAGCCTAAGGATCAGACAGTGATCCTGTCTCTCAATAATAATAATCCAGTGTGGGATCTCCTGTCCCAGTTTGAGGAACACAGAGTGAGCCTATCTATCAGTAATAATAGAACAGTGTGTGATCTCCAGTCCCAGCCATAGGAACAGACAGTGAGCCTGTATCTCAATAATAATAATACAGTGTGTGATCTCCTGTCCCAGCCTGAGGAACAGACAGTGAGGCTGTCTCTCAATAGTAATAATACAGTGTGATCTACTGTCCCAGCCTGCGGAACAGTGAGTTTATCTGTCAATAATAATAATACAGTGTGTGATCCCCTGTCCCAGCCTGAGGAACACACAGTTAGCCTGTCTTTCAATAATAATAATTCAGTGTGTGATCTCCTGTCCTAGCCTGAGGAACAGACAGCGAGCCTGTCTCTCAATAATAATCATACAGTGTGCGATCTCCTATCCCAGCTTGAGGAACGGACAGCGAGCCTGTCTCTCAATAATAATCATACAGTGTGCGATCTCCTGTCCCAGCCTGAGGAACAGACAGTGAGCTTTTATCTCTATAATAATAATTCAGTTTGGGATCTCATGTCCAACTCTTAGGAACAGACAGTGAGCCTGTCTCTCAATAATAATAATAGAGTGTGTGATCTCCTGTCCCAGCCTGAGGAACAGTGAGCCTGTCTCTCAAATATAATAATACAGTGTGCGATCTCCTATCCCAGCTTGAGGAACGGACAGCGAACCTGTCTCTCAATAATAATAATACAGTGTGTGATCTCCTGTCCCAGCCTGAGGAACAGACAGTGAGCTTGTATCTCTATAATAATAATTCAGTGTGGGATCTCATGTCCAACTCTTAGGAACAGACAGTGAGCCTGTCTCTCAATAATAATAATAATACAGTGTCTGATTTCTTGTCCAGGCCTGAGGAACAGACTGTGAGCCTGACTCTCAATAATAATAATACAGTGTGTGATTTCCTTTCCCAACCTGAGGAACTGACAGTGAGCCTGTTTCTCAATAATAATAATACAGTGTGTGATCTCCTGTCCCAGCCTGAGGAACAGTGAGCCTGTCTCTCAAATATAATAATATAGTGTGTGATCTCCTTTCTTAGCCTGAGGAACAGACAGTGAGCCTGTATCTCTATAATAATAATCAAGTGTGGGATCGCCTGCCGTAGTCTGAAGAACAAACAGTGAGCCTGTCTCTCAATATTATTAGAACAGTGAGTGACCTCCTGTGCCAGCCTGAGGAAGAGACAGTTAGCCTGCCTCTCAATAATAATAATTCAGTGTGTGATCTCCAATCCAGGCCAGCGGAACAGTGAGCCTGTCTCTCAGTACTAATAATCCAGTGTGTGATCTCCTGTCCCAGCCTGGGGAACACTCAGTCTGTCTCTCAATACTGATAATACAGTGTCATCTCCTGTCCCAGCTTGAGGAACAGTGAGCTTGTCTCTCAATATTAATAATACATTGTGAGATCTCCTGTACTAGCCTGGTAAACACTGAGCCTGTCTCTCAATAATAATAGTACAGTGTGTGATCTCCTGTCCCAGCCTGAGGAACAGACGGTGAACCTGTCTCTCAATAATAATAATACAGTGTGATCTACTGTCCCAGCCTGAGGAACAGTGAGCCTTTCTCTCAATAATATTAATACAGTGTGTCATCCCCTGTCCCAGCCTGAGGAACAGTGAGCTTGTCTCTCAATAATAATAATACATTTTTGATCTCCTGTCCCTGCTTGAGGAACAGTGAGCTTGTATCTCAATAATAATAATACAGTGTGTGATGTCTTGTCCCAGCCTAAGGAACAGACAGTGAGCCTGTCTCTCAGTAATAATAATAATACAGTGTGTGACCTCCTGTCCTAGCCTGGGGAAAAGTGAGCCAGACTCTCAATAATAATAGTATAGAGTGATCTACTGTCCCAGCCAGAGGAACAGTGAGCCTGTCTCTCAATAATAATAATACAGTGTGTCATCCCCTGTCCCAGCCTGAGGAAGAGTGACCTGTTCTCTCAATAATAATAATACAGTGTGTGATCTCCTATCCCAGCCTGAAGAACAGAGAGTGAGCCTGTCACTCAATAATAATAATACAGAGTGTGATCTCCTGTCCCAGCATGAGGAACAGACAGTGAGCCTGTCTCTCAATAATAATAATCAAGTGTGGGATCTCCTGTCGTAGTGTGAGGAACAAACACTGAGCCTGTCTCTCAATATTAATAGAAAAGTGTGTAATCTCCAGTCCCAGCCTGAGGAACAGTGAGCCTGTCTCCCAATAATAATAATACACTGTTTCATCTCCTGTCCCAGCCTGAGGAACAGACAGTGAGCCTGTCTCTCAATACTAATAATACAGTGTGTGATCTCCTGTCCCATTCTGAGGAACAGACAGCAAGTCTGACTCTCAATAATAATAAAGCAGATTATGATCTCCTGTCCCAGCTTAAGGAACAGTCAGGAAAGAGCAGGTCTCTCGATAATAATAATACAGTGTGTGATCTCCTGTCCTAGCCTGAGGAACAGACAGTGAGCCAGTCTCCCAAAATAAAATTAATAGTGTGTGTGACCTCCTGTCCCAGCCTGAGGAAGAGACAGTGAGCCTTGCTCTCAATAAAAATAATACAGTGTGTGACCTCCTGTCCCATCCTGGGGAACAGTGAACCAGACTCTCAATACTAATAATACAGTGTGATCTCCTGTCCCAGCCTAAGGAAAAGTGAGCCTGTCTCTCAATAATACAAATACAGTGTGTGATCTCCTGTCCCAGCCTGAGGAACAAACAGTGAGCCTGTCTCTCAATAATAATAATACAGTGTGTGATCTCCTGTCCCAGCCTGGGGAACACTGAGCCTGTCTCTCAATACCAATTATACAGAGTGTGATTTCCTGCCCCAGCCAGAGAAACAGACAGTGAGCCTGTCTCTCAATAATAATAATAATAATAATAATAATAATAATAATAATAATAATAATAATAATAATAATAATAATGCAGTGTGTGATCTGTTGTCCCAGCCTGAGGAACAGACAGTGACCCTGTCTCTCAATAATAATAATACAGTGTGTGACCTTCTGTCCCAGCATGGGGAACAGTGAGCCTGTCTCCCAATAATAATAATACACTGTTTCATCTCCTGTCCCAGCCTGAGGAACAGACAGTGAGCCTGTCTCTCAATACTAATAATACAGTTTGTGATCTCCTGTCCCATTCTGAGGAACAGACAGTAAGTCTGACTCTCAATAATAATAAAGCAGATTATGATCTCCTGTCCCAGCTTAAGGAACAGTCAGGAAAGATCAGGTCTCTCGATAATAATAATACAGTGTGTGACCTCCTGTCCCAGCCTAAGGAACAGTGAGCCTGTCTCTCAATAATACAAATACAGTGTGTGATCTCCTGTCCCAGCCTGAGGAACAGACAGTGAGCGTCTCACTCATTAATAATACGGTGTGTAATCTGTCCCAGTCTGGGGAATTCAAAGTGAGCCTGTCTCTCAGTAATAATAATATAGTGTGTGATCCACTGTCCCAGCCTGAGGAACAGACAGTCAGCCCGTCTCTCAATAATAATAATACAGTGTGTGATCTCCTGTCCCAACTTGAGGAACAGACAGGAGTGGGCCAGTCTCTCAATAATAATAAAGCAGATCATGACCTGCTGTCCCAGTCTAAGGAACAATCTGGAAAGAGCAGGTCTCTCGATAATAATAATACAGTGTGTGATCTCCTGTCCAAGCCTGAGGAACAGACAGTGAGCCTGTCTCTCAATAATAATAATACAGTGTGTGATCTCCTGTCCAAGCCTGAGGAACAGACAGTGAGCCTGTCTCTCAATAATAATAATACAGTGTGTGACCTCCTGTCCCAGCCTGGGGAACAGTGAGCCAGACTCTCAGTTATAATAATAAAGTGTGATCTCCTGTCCCAGCCTGAGGAACAGTGAGCCTGTCTCTTAATAATAATAATAAAGTGTGATCTCCTGTCCCAGCCGAAGGAAAAGTGAGCCTGTCTCTCAATAATAATAATACAGTGTGTGATCTCCTGTCCCAGCAAGAGGAACAGACAGTGAACCTGTCTCTCAATAATAATAACCTTGTGTGGAATGTCCTGTCCCAGTCTGAGGAAGAAACAGTGAGCATGTCTCTCAATAATAATAGAACAGTGTGTGATCTCCAGTCCCAGCAAGAGGAACAGACAGTGAGTCTGTCTCTCAATAATAATAATATAGAGTGTGATCTCCTGTCCCAGCATGAGGAAAAGACAGTGAGCCTGTCTCTCAATAATAATAATCAAGTGTGGGATCTCCTGTCGTAGTGTGAGGAACAAACACTGAGCCTGTCTCTCAATATTAATAGAACAGTCTGTAATCTCCAGTCCCAGCCTGAGGAACAGTGAGCCTGTCTCCCAATAATAATAATACACTGTTTCATCTCCTGTCCCAGCCTGAGGAACAGACAGTGAGCCTGTCTCTCAATACTAATAATACAGTGTGTGATCTCCTGTCCCAGCCTGGGGAACAGTGAACCAGACTCTCAATAATAATAATGCACTGTGTGATCTCCTGTCCCAGCCTGAGGAACAGACAGTGAGCGTCTCACTCATTAATAATACGGTGTGTAATCTGTCCCTGTCTGGGGAATTCAAAGTGAGCCTGTCTCTCAGTAATAATAATATAGTGTGTGATCCACTGTCCCAGCCTGAGGAACAGACAGTCAGCCCGTCTCTCAATAATAATAATACAGTGTGTGATCTCCTGTCCCAACCTGAGGAACAGACAGGAGTGAGGCAGTCTCTCAATAATAATAAAGCAGATTATGATCTGCTGTCCCAGCCTTAGGAACAATCAGGAAAGAACAGGTCTCTCAATAATAATAATACAGTGTGTGACCTCCTGTCCCAGCCTGGGGAACAGTGAGCCAGACTCTCAATTATAATATTACAGTGTGATCTACTGTCCCAGCCTGAGGAACAGTGAGCCTGGCTCTCAATAATAATAACCTAGTGTGGAATGTCCTGTCCCAGTCTGAGGATCAAACCGTGAGCATGTCTCTCAATAATAATAGAACAGTGTGTGATCTCCAGTCCCAGCCAGAGGAACAGACAGTGAGCTTGTATCTCAGTAATAATAATACAGTGTGTCATTTCCTGCCCCAGCCAGAGAAACAGACAGTGAGCATGTCTCTCAACAATAATAATACAGTGTGTGGTCTCCTGTCCCAGCCTGAGGAACAGACAGTGAGCTTCTCTCTCAATAATAATAATACAGTGTGGGATCTCCTGTCCCATCCTGTGGAACAGACAGTGAGCCTATCTCTCAATAATAATAATACACTGTGTGATCCCCTGTCCCAGCCAGAGGAACTGACAATGAGCCCATCTCTCAATAATAATAATACAGTGTGTGATCTCCTGTCCCAGCCTGAGGAACAGTGAGCCTGTCAAACAATAGAAATACAGTATGTGATGTCCTGCCTCAGATTGAGGAAAAGAGAGTAAGCCTGTCTCTCAGTAATAATAATTCAGTGTTGGATCTCCTGTACCAGCCTGAGGTACAAACAGTGAGCCTGTCTAGAAATAATAATAATACAGTGTGGGATCTCCTGTCCCAGCCTGGGGAACAGTGAGCCAGACTCTCAATAATATTAATAATAATAATACAGTGTGATCTACTGTCCCAGCCTGAGGAACAGAGAGTGAGCTTGTCTCTCAATAATAATACAGTGTGTGACCACCTGTCCCAGACTGAGGAAAAGACAGTGAGTCTGTCTCTCAATAATTATAATACAGTGTGTGATCTCCTGTCCCAGACTGAGGAAAAGACAGTGAGTCTGTCGCTAAATAATAATAAAACAGCGTGGGATCTCCTGTCCCAGCCTGGGGAACAGACAGTGAACCTGTCTCTCAATAATAATGCAGTGTGTGATCTCCTGTCCCAGCCTGAGGAACAGACAGTGAGCCTCTCTCTCAATAATAATAATACAGTGTGTGACATCCTGTCCCAGCCTGAGGAACAGACAGTGAGCCTGTCTCTCAATAATAATAATACAGTGTGTGACCTCCTGTCCCAGCTTGGGGAACAGTGAGCCAGACTCTCAATAATCATAATAGAGTATGATCTACTGTCCCAACCTGAGGAACAGTGAGTTTATTTGTCAATAATAATAATACAGTGTGATCTCAAGTCCCAGCCTGAGGAACAGACAGTGAACCTGTCCCAGCCATAGGAAGAGACAGTGACCCTGCCACTCAATAATAATACTACAGTGTGTGATCTCCTCTCCCAGCCAGGGGAACAGACAGTAAACCAGCCAGGGGAACAGACAGAACCTGTCTCTCAATAATAATACACTGTGTGACCTCCTGTCCCAGCCTGAAGAAGAGACAGTGAACCTCTCTTTCAGTAATAATAATACAGTGTGTGACCTCCTGTCCCAGATAGAGGAACAGACAGTGAGCCTGTCTCTCAGTAATAATAATCCAGTGTGGGATCTCCTGTCCCAGCCTGAGGAACAGACAGTGAGCCTGTCTCTCAATAATAATAATACAGTGTGTGACCTCCTGTCCCAGCTTGGGGAACAGTGAGCCAGACTCTCAATAATCATAATAGAGTGTGATCTACTGTCCCAACCTGAGGAACAGTGAGTTTATCTGTCAATAATAATAATACAGTGTGATCTCCTGTCTCAGCCTGAGGAACAGACAGTGAACCTGTTTCTCAATAATAATAATACAGTGTGTGACCTCCTGTCCCAGCCTGAGGAAGAGACAGTGAACCTGTCTCTCAATAATAATACACTGTGTGACCTCCTGTCCCAGCCTGAGGAAGAGACAGTGAACCTCTCTTTCAGTAATAATAATACGGTGTGTGATCTCCTGTCCCAGCTTGAGGAACAGAGAGTGAGCCTGTCTCTCAGTAATAATAATACAGTGTTTGATCTCCTGTTCCAGCCTGAGGAAGAGACAGTGAGCCTGCCTCTCAATAATAATATTACAGTGTGTGATCTCCTGTCCCAGCCTGGGGAACACACAGTGATCCTGTTTTCTATAATAATCATACAGTGTGCGATCTCCTATCCCAGCATGAGCAACAGACAGAGAACCTCTCTCTCAGGAATAATAATACAGTATGTGATCTCCTGTCTCAGCACAAAGGAACAGACAGTAAACCTTTCTCTAAATAATAATAATACAGTGTGTGAACTCCTTTCCAAGCCTGAGGAACAGACAGCGAGCCTCTCTCTCAATAATAATAATACAGTGTGTGATCTCCTGTCCCAGCCTGAGGAACAGT